>NC_091117.1:17000000-17122500 GCF_040183065.1 Periplaneta americana | reverse complement strand
AAAATAATCTAATTTTGTATTGACTATTACATTTTTACTACGTCATACTACTTTTGAGCAATAAAACGTTACGAAAGGACGTCTTTCAACCAATCATGGCTGCTTATCGCAATTTTTATTGCGTCCATAGCATTTGTTTAATTTTATCGCTTCACTAGCATTTGTTTGTTTTTATCTTCTTATTGGGTTATTTTACGACGCTGTATCAGCATCTAGGTTATTTAGCGTCTGAATGATATGAAGGTAATAATGCCGGTGAAATGAGTCCGGGGTCCAGAACCGAAAGTTACCCAGCATTTGCTCGTATTGGGTTGAGGGGAAAACCCGGGAAAAAACCTCAACCAGGTAACTTGCCCCGACCGGGATTCGAACCCGGGCCACCTGGTTTCGCAGCCAGACGCGCTGACCGTTACTCCACAGGTGTGGAGCATTTGTTTCTTTGTTTGCCAATATTTCAAACTGCACTGGTCTGGACGTCAAAAAACAAAAAATTACAAACCACTCCAGTCGAATATGGTTCGCATTGGCATTCAAGAACAAGAATTAATAAAGATCACTGGTCATAGCTATGCATCTTCCCTGAACCCCTATTTACAAATAAATGAAGAGCACCATTCGGAAATCCTGAATAAGTTGAGAAATAAACCATGTACATCAACGAGTTCACTTCTTTTACGCACACGTCCAATAGACCTATAACATCAACTGAACAACCAACCACTAAAACATTCGAAATTAAAAATTGTACTTTCAATAATTGTTCCTTTTAAATTATTCATCTTTATTTTTTATTTCATCATCGTTACTTAAAACTTTTCTGGTTTATTTCATCATCCCTAATTAAAACTTTTCTAACACTTGTTTATAATAGGTTATGTTATAGCTTCTGCTATATGATATTATGGATAGTCACATATCAGAGATTGTTTAATACTAAGATTTATTGAAAATCATCCGTCGAGTGACGTTGATTACTGGGATTCGGATAATTGAAGTGGAGTGCAACTGTTTTAATAAAAATGAAACTGAATCAACAAAGCCTTCTTGAGTAGTAACCGTCCACAGAGTTCAATGAAGATTCCATAGTTGGCACAACTGATAATAAGAAAACAACTAATCATAACACACTACTGCCATCTAGCGTAATATTTGTAATGTTGAGATGGTACAATAATACATTTGAAGACAGTTGTATTTTCGTAAGTCAATTAATATTTTATTGTATTGGAGTACTTCGTTACTTCTAATCTTTATATACTAATCGTGTAATAGTCAATTAAATCCCACTCGAGTTTTGATTTTCTCTAGATAAATCAAAACCTCTAGTGAGATTACTGTTCATAACATAGCAATTTAGCGGTTTCTGCACTATTTCATAGCGGGTTTTTAAGAACTGAGTTGACAACACTGCTGTTAAGTTCTGACGACTGTAAAGGCATGTAGGAGTTTTTTTTAAAACTGAGAGATTCCACTTTTATATCAAATGATGGTTGTTTCAGTATACCTGAATGGACGTGCAAACTTAGTTCTTTGAGCAGAAAATGAAACAATAAAGAGGTCTAACAGAGGTGAGATTTGTAAAAACAACAGTTGGATGGCGAGAATTACAAGCAGAAAATAGCAATAAAGACTGCAAATTTTATTATGCACTTCAATGGGATTACGAACCCCAAAAATACTTACCGGAAGATATTGTGCTCCTGCGCACAGACTAAAGGCGTGTTCACAATAAACCGGGAACGGAAACGACAACGAGAACGGAAATAATGTTAAAATGTATTTAAATGTGAGCATTCACAATAGTTAATTGTGAATACTCACATTTAAATACATTTATTTTAACAATATTTCCGTTCTCGTTCTCGTTGTCGTTTCCGTTCCCGGTTCATTGCGAACTAGCCTTAATTCTGTATGTAAAAAGTGAAATAAAGAGAAAAAATATTTGCTGGAGTGATGAATCGAGAGATTGATAAGTATGTCATCATCATCATCATCATCATCATCATCATCAGATCTTCTGCATTGCGCATTGATACGCCTATCGATTTATTCGATAATCATTTTGAGTTATAACTAAGTATTCTAATAGTTCTTTCAAAAGTAAGAGGTGACTTTAATTGCCCTCATATTCTTCATTTTCTAAACAATCTTAAAAATATCGGAACTGGCATATTACACAAGAAATGGAATTTTTTACTTTACTACCACCCATTACCGTAATTTCATTGTAGATGAGGTATGTGTCCACCATTTTGTTCTGGTATAAGTAAATGATTATGTCTCGTGACCAGAATATTGTACGAAATGGAAATATAAAAATTGGAGATTTATCCTTCGAAGAGGTGGAAAAATTCAAATATCTTGGAGCAACAGTAACAAATATAAATGACACTCGGGAGGAAATCAAACGCAGAATAAATATGGGAAATGCGTGTTATTATTCGGTTGAGAAGCTCTTATCATCCAGTCTGCTGTCCAAAAATCTGAAAGTTAGAATTTATAAAACAGTTATATTACCGGTTGTTCTGTATGGTTGTGAAACTTGGACTCTCACTTTGAGAGAGGAACATAGGTTAAGGGTGTTTGAGAATAAGGTGCTTAGGAAAATATTTGGGGCTAAGCGGGATGAAGTTACAGGAGAATGGAGAGACTTACACAACACAGAACTGCACGCATTGTATTCTTCACCTGACATAATTAGGAACTTAAAATCCAGACGTTTGAGATGGGCAGGGCATGTAGCACGTATGGGCGAATCCAGAAATGCATATAGAGTGTTAGTTGGGAGACCGGAGGGAAAAAGACCTTTAGGGAGGCCGAGACGTAGATGGGAGGATAATATTAAAATGGATTTGAGAGAGGTGGGGTATGATGATAGAGACTGGATTAATCTTGCACAGGATAGGGACCGCTGGCGGGCTTATGTGAGGGCGGCAATGAACCTTCGGGTTCCTTAAAAGCCATTTGTAAGTAAGTAAGTAAGTACTAATAAGTAACAACTTGTTTTCAATGCTGTATACAGCAGGTTTGGGTTCGTATTCTGGAATATCTGCCACAGTACCAATATGTCCGATGGAGTTTTTCAACTCATAAATTGTTGTAGGTTTTTAAAAAAACTCTTTCCTTCAGATAACCCAACAATCAATAATCTGCTGGGTTAGGCCTAATATTTGGCGATCTTGCAGGCCAGGTTACAAAAAAGTGCCTACTGATAACATGACTACAAGAACGTTCAGAAACAAACTCGTTGTCATGGTGATGCGAAAAATTACATTTTTGTGTAATAATCTTAAAAATTCTAGTTATAACTTGTGTATTTTTATTTGGTTATTTTACGACGCTGTATCAACATCTAGGTTATTTAGCGTCTGAATGATATGCCGGTGAAATGAGTCCGGGGTCCAGCACCGGAAGTTACCCAACATTTGCTCGTATTGGGTTGAGAGAAAACACCGGAAAAAAACTCAACCAAGTAACTTTATTGGGTTATTTTACGACGCTGTATCAACATCTAGGTTATTTAGCGTCTGAATGATATGAAGGTGATAATGCCGGTAAAATGAGTCCGGGGTCCAGCACCGGAAGTTACCCATCATTTGCTCGTATTGGGTTGAGGGAAAACCCCGGAAAAAAACTCAATCAGGTAACTTGCCCCGACCGGGATTCGAACCCGGGCCACCTGGTTTCGCAGCCAGACGCGCTGCCCGTTACTCCACAGGTGTGGACTAACTTGTGTGGAAACTGAAGAAAAAGTTATGTCTTACTTTTGAAAAATCCTACTTGAAGGCCTGAACATAAAGAATGGCCTAGACCAGAGATTAGGAAACTAAATGTTCTCTACTAAGATTTAAAGGTGAGTAATGTAGGAATAACAGTCATTTTCGTCTTTATTCCTACTTACTTACAAATGGCTTTTAAGGAACCCTGAGATTCATTGCCGCCCTCACATAAGCCCGCCATTGGTCCCTAATCTGTGCAAGATTAACCCAGTCTCTATCATCATATCCCACCTCCCTCAAATCCATTTTAATATTATCCTCCCATCTACGTCTCGAGTCGACCTGGTTGGCAAGTTGGTATAGCGCTGGCCTTCTATGCCCAAGGTTGCGGGTTCGATCCCGGGCCAGGTCGATGGCATTTAAGTGTGCTTAAATGCG
Organism: Periplaneta americana; assembly: GCF_040183065.1. Classification (NCBI taxonomy): domain Eukaryota; kingdom Metazoa; phylum Arthropoda; class Insecta; order Blattodea; family Blattidae; genus Periplaneta; species Periplaneta americana. The sequence goes on along the minus strand of NC_091117.1, from coordinate 17,118,343 downwards.
ACAGGCTCATGTCAGTAGATTTACTGGCATGTAAAAGAACTCCTGCGGGACAAAATTCCGGCACATCCGGCGACGCTGATATAACCTCTGCAGTTGCGAGCGTCGTTAAATAAAACATAACATTTAACATTCTACGTCTCGAGTCGGACTGGTTGGCACAGTTGGTATAGCGCTTGCCTTCTATGCACGAGGTTGCGGGTTCGATCCCCTTTTTTATTGTATATTATCTTTAGTTTTTTATTTTGGTCTAATTTTTGTTTTGTGATTTATTTCATGGGTTTTATTCTTGCTTATTTATTTGCTTTTAAATGCCAGGTCGATGGAATTTACGTGTGCTTAAATGCGACAGGCTCATGTCAGTAGATTTACTGCCATGTAAAAGAACTCCTGCGGGACAAAATTCCGGCACACCGGCGACGCTGATATAACCTCGGCAGTTGAGTCGTTAAATAAAACATGACATTCATTTAACATTTTTCTACGTCTCGGCCTCCCTAAAGGTCTTTTTCCCTCCGGCCTCCCAACTAACACGCTATATGCATTTTTGGATTCGCCCATACGTGCTACATTCCCTGTACATTTCAAACGTCTGGATTTAAAGTTCCTAATTATGTCAGGTGAAGAATACAATGCGTGCAGTTCTGCGTTGTGTAACTTTCTCCGTTCTCCTGTAACTTCATCCCTCTTAGTTACAAATATTGTCCTAAGAACCTTATTCCCAAACACTCTTAATCTCTGTTCCTCTCTTAAAGTGAGAGTCCAAGTTTCACAACCATACAGAACAACCGGTAATATAACTGTTTTATAAATTCTAATTTTCCGATTTTTTAACAGCAGACTGGATGACGAAAGCTTCTCAACCGAATAATAACACGCATTTCCATATTTATTCTGCGTTTAATTTTGCTCCCGAGTGTCATTTATTCAGAAAGCGATTATTTGCATTTATAGTAAATCTACTACTTGAAATAAACGGTCGAAGGCTTTACTTCATTCGATGAAATATTTGATTAACATTTTTATAGTAATCTTCTCGGTTGAGATTGAACCAGAGTACTTTGCTTCCAGAGACAAGCACGGAAAGCTATTATATCAGGGTGGACGAATGGGAAAAAAGAAAATTCAACAAATAATGTTTGGTTTCCGTTGTCTCTACACGTTACATTAAATGAATTCACAACGAATTTTATGGATGAATTTTCGTGAAACGAAAGTCTAAAATCCCAAGTTTTAATCCGTGCTGTGAAGCCACGAAAACAATGGCTCAATTTCGCAGAAGTGAACAAAATCCCAGGGGAGTTCCCCTTGTAACAGGGAACAATGACAAAGTTTGTCATTCGGATTTAAAATCGAGCAGGTCCAGGCAGTCGAGTGGCTGTTATGGCAACTCAACAATACGCACCGTGGCGGAAACAAATGCCACTCGTTCCTCGCAAGTGCTTGGAGTACTGCGAAAAATGTTGGAACTACGTCAGTATTTAATTTTTTTGCCACGAGCACCTCACGAGTGGGGGTTTTTTGTTTGCAATAAAATGCACTCTGAGGATCCTTACCAATACGTGTGTGTATGAGAGGAGATGCAGTAAAAAGCATCACATTCATTGTATATAAATTGTTTCGGACTTCCTAGAAAACACCGACTGGAATGAAGTGGATCGAAATCGTTGCTTACGTTTCAATTACAGCTGCAAGTAAACGGAAAAAAATTACAGTTCTGTATATGATAGCTCTCTTCTTTTTCTTATACACGAAATAGCCCGCCATTATTTTTTAACTGAGCGCCAAATGGTACAGTCGCCGGCAAAAATTCAACTTACATTAAAGCACAATAATACTATTAAAATTAATCCTGATAATGTTATGTACTAAAACATGCACTGTTTCTCTGTTGTGTAATTTTATGAGTACAGCTGTGTAATTGTTATTAAGAACTACGAAACTTAAATTTTGACTACATTATTACCATTAAAAATGAAATATTATTTAGTTAATCCCATGGCGTAGGTATTTGCCACTGATAGTATATAATAATGCCATTATTCGTGTTATGAAAGTGAAACGTTTTGAGGTTATGTAAGTACACGGATAGAAGATCTTTAATTAGATCTTCATTTGTATAATTTTTGAGTCATGATAACTAGGGAGGGGATTTTTATGTGCTAAATAGTACGAAAATATTTGCTAAAAATAAAAATATATATATACATTTTTTAAAATATGACAAAAATACCTTATTTAACTTGGAAAAAAAAAATGTTACTAGGTACTCACCAACCACACTTGAGTGCTAGTAGTTGGCCGAGAATTGCAGTGAACAACAAAGGTCATCTCCAAATTCTCCATCACAAATGCATGCCGATTATCTCTGAGCAACGACTTACACTGTGAAAACGATCTTTCCACATCACAGAACGTCAGACGTGCATATTTAGAGAGAGGAATGTCACAAACACAAACACCGTCAATTTCACCTACAGGCACACCCTCCAATACTTGAGCAACTTTACACATTTTTTTATATCCACTGTTTTTCCCTTAGTACTTGTACTTCTGAGCCTGGTAGCGAGTCTAATTTAATTTCCACGGCACGCACCTCCCTGTTTCAGACAACAGGTTTTTGGATGTTTCGAGTTTTTTATGGAGTCACACAAAAAGCTTAGAGTTGCTAATAGGAAAGCCAAATCTTTTTTAAACAATCATCTTTCAGTATAACTTGAAGAATATCGATTGACGAAGCCCGATAACAGGGAATCACAACAAGATATATTGCCTTACTTGATAGACATGAGCGAGAGGCGAGAGATTTGTTTAAATTAAGTAATGTTCATACCCGAGCTCTTATCTGTTTTGTTCCACAAACAAAGCGTGGAATGAAATCATCTTCAGCAACAATAAACATTCCTAATTATATGTTGCAAAATCTCTCCTCCTTGTCCATGTTAATTTATTCTCTAATAACACTGATATGCTGCCTAGCAGTTCTCAGAACTTGAGGCAATACTATTACAAAAATGGATCACCGGTACACCACAAAACGCTTAGAAACACGAAGCAACCAAGAATTCTTAAAAAGACAACGTACTTCTGAGTGATATAATTGATTTAGTTTGAAAATATTTAGAAGTTCTTGTAAAAAAAATTATTTAAGTAAAAAAACTCCAAGATGTATGTGTTTATAACAGGTTTCCTGAAAATATGTATTTACATAATCCTTTTGTGAAAATGTGTGTTTTAATGTGAAATAAAATTCGGGTTTTAAACTTGAAACTTCATGTTCGGAATTTTTAACTTTGTTAAATGTGTTTTATCATACGCAAAAATAATATTTATTTACATAGGAATCCGCTGCTTAATGATAATATATTTGTTATTAAAAGCTACAAAACTTGCATAAGACACCAATAATATCATTATTAAAAGTGAAATACTTTCATAATTAATCAAATGGTGTGGGTGTTTTGTCAGATATGCAGTGACAGTGCGTTACAGATATTTATGTGATTCTTTAATTTTGCTAAGTAATAGAGCACTGCTTTGGAAGAAGCTCTTGTTTCTTCATATTTTGACGCGACAGACACGGTTGCTGCGGTAACGCTTGTGCGATTGTAAAACTGATACTCGAGGCCGTGATTTATAAGTGCCAATTAGGAGGCCGTGCCTCTCATGAGACTGTTTGTATTTCATTATCGAGGTTAACAGTGAAGGCCCTCAGTGCAAATTCATTTTCTTAAGAGGGAAATAATGGTGAGCACTCTATTGTGTATTGCACGAACTACATTACGGCCATTTAACAATCCATAAGGTGCAGTAACAGCTTTACAAGGCTGTTAAAGCGTGTAAAAATGTTTCTCAAACTAACGTTATATGTGATTGCTTATTTAAAGTGTTTATTTTTACACCATAATGGCTATGTAGGAACGTGGTTATACCACTTTAAGGACACTTGGTACAGTTTGTCAACTGTTTCGTATTCTTCACCTTTTCTCAAAAGAAATTGAATTTTCTCGAAAACTATAATGGATATAGTAAGGATCAAGTTCCTAAAAAGCTAATTTGGCCGTCTCTTCAGTGTTGCCAACTAATATCAGATGGGGTAAACTCATTTAATTCCGTGGTAATAAGATTTTATTACTATTATTTCCATATGAAGACACAAAATAATATTGTTTATTACTGTAAACATTTGTTCAAATGTCGTAATATGACAATCCGTGAAGTAATAACTGATAGCTTTGTTTACGTAGAGATTAAAATCATCACTCACATTTCATTTAATTCCGTGATATTTCACTTAATTCCGTGACACTGTAACCTTAATTCCGTGACACAATAGTGTACATAAAATAAAGACAGAAAAATCTTACACTGTGACCTTGAACATTAACATGAACGTGACGCATCCAATCAAGAGAGAGATCACAATTGATCCACCCGTTTTCAGAGAGTCTGATACTCAGTTATCTTTAAGAATCTGGGTAGATAAAGCTTGAGACCAATTCCTGACTAAAAAATGTTTGAGAGTTCCGAGAATCGAACACACGTGCGGATCAGAGAACAGAGTGCTGATCCCTATGCGAAGATGGTCATTATATATATATATATATATATATATATATCATATGCAAAATTTTCTTCATTTTAATTGGCGGTAATATTCGATTACTTAATATAAATTATCAATTATTATAAATAAATATTATATAATTAATTAATATAGATGACAACTAGTCGTACGGGCTATATGACGTTCATTTAACGAGTTTTCATTTTCTGTTCACTTAATTCCGTGATACAGCAAGGCAGCCAAATATTAAAAATCCTTAAGAAATTGTGCAGACAAAGGTTTGTAGACTAAATTATATAAGTTAACTGACAACTGTGTACATATTCTAAATCTTCAAAGCAATCTCTATAGAAATATATATTCATACACTCGTATAATTATGCACATACCTGTTTTTTTTAACTTATTTTAGGATACGACACCAGGACAACTCAAACCAAGCTTCTTAGCAATGGCGTACTAAGAAATGACTTCCTGTTGGCAGTGCACTTGTTCCCAGTAGCCCAAACTTCTTGAGATGGTAGCTGATTAGTGTTGCTATCCATTGAACAAACTACCAACAATTTGTCATGTATACATAATTCAGTAATATTCATTATATTCAGTATAACGGAATTACGTGAGTCACGGAATTAGATGAATTTACCCTATCACCAAAGAGGGTAAAATCACATGTCATGTACTGTAATAATAATAATAATAATAATAATAATAATAAAAATAATAATGATAATAATAATTTATTTATTTATTGATATTTATGTGCTGGGCAACAGCCATTGGTCAATAAAAGTCCAGCACAGTGATACAATTAATACATTAAAATGAACAACTATGATACGAATTAAATACTTGAGTTAACAAAATAAAGAACATAGATTACAATAAATAATTTAAAACAATTAATACTAAAAAATATTAGGGAAAGGAGTTGATTCTTACTACCAATTTGTGTATAAGGATTATGCAAATAATATTAGCAAAGACATTGCCATATTCCAATACTTCTATACATTGAATGGATCGAAATCGCCTACATGTAAGTTAGCATGTTTAATACATCTGGAGAGCGGCGAAGAAGATTTAGAATTTCTAATATAGAAGAGTAATACTTACTTACTTACTTACTTACTTACTGGCTTTTAAGGAACCCGGAGGTTCATTGCCGCCCTCACATAAGCCCGCCATTGGTCCCTATCCTGAGCAAGATTAATCCAATCTCTATCATCATAGCTCACCTCCCTCAAATCCACTTTAATATTATCTTCCCATCTACGTCTCGGCCTCCCCAAAGGTATTTTTCCCTCCGGCCTCCCAACTAACACTCTATATGCATTTTTGGATTCATCCATACGTGCTACATGCCTGTCCATCTCAAACGTCTGGATTTAATGTTCCTAATTATGTCAGGTGAAGAATACAATGCGTGCAGTTCTGTGTTGTGTTACTTTCTCCATTCACCTGTAACTTCATCCCTCTTAGCCCCAAATATTTTCCTAAGCACTTTACTCTCAAACACCCTTAACCTATGTTCCTCTCTCAAAATGAGAGTCCAAGTTTCACAACCATAAAGAACAACCGGTAATATAACTGTTTTATAAATTCTAACTTTCAGATTTTTTGACAGCAGACTGGATGATAAAAGCTTCTCATGTATGGTGGGTCCCTATCACCACGGCATGGCGCGTCCTCAGGTTGCGGATAGAGGAGACGGCCTCCAGATATGGAGGGTAGCTGCGAATATATTGAATAAGCAGTCGTGGACAGCCGATAAGGGGTGGTCCTCCAGCTTGGGGGTTGGGCGAAGGGCTAACAACCCATCACCGTAAAAAAACAGCTTGTTACGAATTCCTACAGAAGAGTAATAATAATAATAATAATAATAATAATAATAATAATAATAGTAATAATAATATAGTATTAACAATAACAATCTCTTGTTTATTTACTTATTTACGACGTCTCATCTTCATGTTGGGAAGTGTTTTCTAAATGGTCCAATGATTTGTGAAAGAGTAGGTCTATATTTTCCTCCTGAACTTCTCGCACATTATGGTGTTAATTAGTAGATTAATATGAAATGTGTTTTATTCTGACAATATGAAATTCATTGATTTGACTGAACAGTTTACGATTCACGAGACCTAACCTAAAAATATATTTTGTTTGATCACGTAAAAAGTTCGAAAACCGAATTTCACTTTGAAATGTGTGCTTAAGAATACTTACTGCTAATAATTTTGCTATTCTAGCTATAATTGGTGTCTCCGTGTGCATAAATTCTTCATTATCTTCTTCCTTCAGTTCATTATACCTACGAACTATAGATTCCTGAAGCGTGTTCTGAATGATACACGATTTCTTTCTTGTGGAGTCACTGCCATGTTATTTTCTCTCTTGACGTTATTGCAATAAAAATCTAAATACGAAAGAAATTAATTTAAATCTGAAATGGCATTTATATCTATCATCCAAGTGTATGTATCACGCCGTATGTTATATGTATTTACACGTATATACCACAAAGCAATACATAAAATAAATTAATATTAATACTGACATTAATTAACTATTAGTATTTCAGATTTCACTAGCTTCCAGTAATCGGCTTAGAAATCTAGAACAACTTGAATTTTCAGAATATGCACTACCGACAACTGCTGTCACTGCTGCCAACATAACAGAAAATCACTACCAGTTGTAGTATTTCTCGTACCGAATTTGGAAACGAATTTGGCAAAATAAAATTCAACCTTAAAACTAGAAAATCACTAGAATACACTAGCATATGTACTAATGGGAGGGAAATTGTTAGGTTTTCCATCTTAGGGTATTAAGTTGATTCGGACTATAGACAAAAGAAATATCACCAACCAGAAAACAGACTCCGCTGACTTATCTATGGGTAGTTGACACTTCTGTACGCTATATACCTGAAGTTGAATCATAGGTTGTGAAATTATTAGTAATTACTAGGGAACGGAATTTGGAGTAGTAAAAGCTAGTATTGGCATCTACACAGTCATTTGTTTACAACCCTTCATACCAAGTCCTCCCCTCCATGACATACTCGCAGATCTCTGCACGTCAACAACAGGTGAACGGGACAGTTGTCGCATAAGAACTTCAACATGCAGGTTTGCAGTTCAGCGTAGTGAAGTGCATGTACAATGCCGAAAGTGAAACCAACTAACAATACAAAATTGAAAGACTATATTTGTAAAAGCTAAGATCAAGCATCAAAATTTAGGAAACAATTCCCTAAATTATCGCTTCCCCCATGTCCAGTTCTTAAGAGATGGGGGTCATGGTTAGAAGCTTGCAATAATTATTATTACGCACATCACCTCCAATCTGTGAAGAAAGTGGTCCAGTCTTTCGACTGCGATTCAAATATGCCAGGAACTGCTAAATGATAGAATAATAATAAAAAAAATCATGGATAATAAGTCAAATTTTTTATATTTACTGGAGCCATTATTCGATTAGTACAGTCAGGAGTAGAACTAGTTGAGCAAATAAATATTATGAGGACTATTGGTAAATAAACTGAGTGCAGTAGAAGGTGAAGTAGGAAAACGTGTTGGTGAAAAAATGAACAGAGTTTTGATTAAAAATGATGGGCACAGTATTCTCAGTCGGATTTCAGATGCACTAACAACACGTGTCCCAATGACGTCATTCAACATGTGAATTTAATTGACTTATTTTGTTTCAAGTACTCTCCAATTGTCTCTGCAGATGTAGATTGGAGTTTTTCCATGTTAAAAAAATGTCCTTCCTTGCAAAAGAGCAAAGTTGTGTTTAGAAAATTTGAAAATTATATTTACAATTTATTATAACAAGGCACAGCAGGAATAATTGTTTCATCACCAAAACATAGCATTAATTGAAAATACCATTTCGTTTGGCTCTACATTTTGTTCAACATTTAATGATACTCTATTAGGCTATGACGTAAATATTGTAGTATTATATATATATATATATATATATATATATATATATATATATATATATATATATATATATATATATTCTAAATACTGTAGTGTACGTTGTGTACATATTATCATATTTCATGATATTGTAAATAAAGGTTTTAATTTAGCACGCTCCTGACAGAAAAACACACATATTCAGAGTCGAGTTCCATACAGAAGACAACTATCAGCAATCAATATTTCCCCTGACACTCGAGGACGCAGAGATTGATATTTAATTGTGTATATTTGTAATGTTGTTTATTGGTGTCTTGTGCGTTGCCAAGAAAAGCACGTGTAGTTCAAAGTGAAATGCAGATTATGTATGTAGGCCACTATATGTCATTAAACTATTCCATATGTTTATTCTGAAATACGTTTACAGCGCGTTGAGTGTAAGTTTGTATGAAGTGGACTGTACTCGTCCATGCTCTGTGACGCAGCTCGCTTGACAGTCACTGAGCTACAAATATCTATACTACGTTTCACCATTCTTTATAATACTCCAAATCCCTTTCCCTAATTACATTGGAGCTAACTTTGACTTGGAAATCTCATATAAACTCTGTTTGTACGAGATTGTCTAGGGTCATCTATGTGTTCAGACGATTAAAGAAATTGATCCCAAAGTCCTACTTCTTATGCCTTCTGTAACAATGTACATGGGACTCATATATGGGGTAACGGCAGTGGCATTTCTATGATTTTAATCCGCAGAAAAAGGCTATTCGTATTATTACTGGTTCTTCCTACAACGTCTATTTGTTAGGGAGGGTATGTTGACAGCCATTAATCTTTATATATTTCATTGCTTAATCAAAGTTAAAAAGAATTTAAACCGATTCCATGTGAAATCCGATGTACGCCAGTATTCCACTACCGGTACGTTTAATTATCAGTTAGATGTGCACGCTGCCAGATTAAATGCAACTACGAGAGTGGTTTGAAACTGTGGCTTTAAACATGTTCAATAAATTACCGCCCGAGGGCCACGATTTAAAACTGACTAGATTTGAACCTGCACTCATTCAGTGACTTGTTAATAATCCATTATATAGTCTAAACGAGTTCTTTAATGTAAATGTAAATATTTCATTTTAATTTCTCTCTAATTTTATTTGTATGTATTGTATATATGTTACTCATTGTTGTAAATTCTTCACTTAAAACTGTCTATAGCGTGCACGGATGCTCATGACTGAAATAGGTAGGTAGCTGGATAGATACATAGTTAAGTATATAGATACAGTAGGTAAGTAGATAAATAGGTAATTGCATTAATAGATAGATAAATATGTAGGTAGATAAATAGGTAGGTAGGTAGATAAATAGGTACAGTAAGTAGGTAATAATAATAATAATAATAATAATAATAGTTTTATTTTCCCTGGCAGAGTTAAGGCCATCAGGCCTTCACTTCCACTCAACCAGGATCAAATCACATACAAAAAATACATACCGGTATACAAATATTAACTTAAAAATAAACATAATTAAGTAAAAAAGAGAGATTGGTAGGTAGATAGGTAGGTACAGTAAGTAGTTGGGCAGGTACAGTAAGTAGGTAGGTAGATAAGTAGGTAGGTAGATAAGTAGGTACAGTAAGTATGTAGGTACAGTAAGTAGGCAGGTATGTAGGTGGGTACAGTAAGTAGGTAGGTATGTAAATAGGTAGAGTAAGTAGGTAGGTATGTAGGTAGATACAGAAAGTAGGTAGGTAAATAGGTAGGTACATAGGTAGATAAGTAGGTAGGTACATAGGTAGATAAGTAGGTAGGTACATAGGTAGATAAGTAGGTAGGTACATAGATAGTTAAGTACTTAGGTACATAGGTAGATAAGTAGTTAGGTAGATAAGTAGGTAGGTAGGTGGATAGGTGGGTAGATAGGTGAGTATATACAGGGTGTTTCCGAGATGGTGTTACAAACTTTCAGGGATGGCGAAGGAATATGTATCAATTTGAGATAAGGAACCCTGGTCCGGAAATGACTGAGTCGAAAGTTATAAGCAAAAATAGTTGTGTGGAAATGAAATTATAATTTGGCACCACGTGCCCTCCTTCCCTTAACTGTTGGAATAGTCGTGGAAAAATGGTATGGGCCGGATGTCTCCTACGTGGGTACTTGTCCCAATACAATCTGTGAGCTTGTCTATTGTTCCCATTGGCTCATCCGTATTCGAAAATCAGGTCTGCTTATTCCGCTCTCGTGTACTCCTCCATTTCACTAGGACTGATCGACTGGACACTGCAACTTGTACACATACACTGCTGTCTACAGACGTGCACATCAGGACCGACCATGTCCGTTACACATTACGCCATCTGCATTGCTTTAGTGTAGTTTCCTGTCCCCATCCCTCAGACAGCGCACTGAATGGAATACTGTAAGTAGACAACGTAAACAACGTCAGATGAATACAGTATGTGTAAGATGTACAGATAAATACACATAAATAAGGTGTACAGAGGAATAAAATTATTTAATTTCCACAGAATTATTTTTGCTTGTAACTTTCGACTCGGTCATTTCCGGACCCAGGGTTCCTGATCTCAAATTGATACATGTGCCCTTCGCCATCATCCCTGAAAGTTTGTAACACCACCTCGGAAACACCCTGTATATATAGGCATTCAGGTAAGTAGGTAGGTACTAGGCAGTTAGATAGGAAGGTAAGTAGATAAGTAAGTAGGTTGTTAGAGGGATGATTGATTGATAGATGAATTATAACGACTTATAAAATATAAAAGACACCACTCCGTCTCATAATACCAGCTTACATTAGTCACAGCTAGGGGTGCTGAATGCTAGCAGTGTCGCCACTAATTTTCGAATTACTTATGTATTTTGCACATTGGAAGTGTACGTACATATTTTTGATCCCTCTGTAGAAAGTTGGTAGAGGCTGTTTTTGTACATCACAAGGTTTGAAAGGTGGAATGAATTCGCAAGAGAGTGCTAAAGTCTTAATTAGGGTCAAGGAGTATAAACTTACTAAACATGCATTCAATTATAACCTTAAAAATAAAAAGAAAGATCCCGTAGGCTAAATGTGTTCCAATAAATCAACCCAATTACGTTGCATGTAACAGCACTATACCAAGTGAACGTAAACCTACATTTTATTATACTTGCAACTTGAAGCAAAAGTGGATTTTGTTACCTAAAATCAGCAGTTCACATTCAATACTTGTCCTGCACCGTACCTGCGTGATCTAAGGCGTTAAGCCTTGAATTAACGATATGTAAAAGATATAAGATGGATCGTCATGCCAACCATGCGCTGTCCTTCACGTACTTTTTTTAGTAGATTATTTTACGTCGCTTTATCAACATCTAGGTTATTATGCAAATCTAGTCTTTCAGGTAAGGCTCCCTGTAAAGCAGATTTGAATAATTTCAAGGGAAAAATTGTTCCGGGGCCGGGTATCGATCCCGGGACCTCTGGTTGAACGTACCAGCGCTCTTTCCAACCAGAGGTCCCGTGATCGATACCCGGCCCCGGAACAATTTTGCCCTTGAAATTATTCAAATCTGCTTTACAGGGAGCCTTACCTGAAAGACTAGATTTGCATAATATATACGTCACTGTACGTTAACAGAAAACCACAATTCCAAGTCACACAGAGATTGTGTGCACTCGATGTGGGTCTCTGGCGTTTCGTCAGCCCACGCGAGTTGTGTGGATATAGAGGGAAAAGTTGAGACAGTGTCGGGTGGAGTTCCCGGGTAGCTCAGTTGGAAAGAGCGCTGGTACGTTCAACCAGAGGTCCCGGGATCGATACCCGGCCCCGGAACAATTTTTCCCTTGAAATTATTCAAATCTAGGTTATTTAGCGTCTGAATGAGATGAAAGTGATAATGCCGGTGAAATGAGTCCGGGGTCCAGCACCGAAAGTTACCCAGCATTTGCTCATATTGAGTTGACGGAAAACTCTGGAAAAACCTCAACCAGATAAATTTCCCCGACCGGGAATCGAACACGGGCCACCTGGTTTCGCGGTCAGACGCGCTAACCGTTACTCCACAGGTGTGGACAAATTGCCTTCAGAATTTGCTAAGATTATCTGATCATCTGCGTAAAGTAATGTGTTAAGTGGGAAGTTGTCAATCATAAAATTTGTGAGCAATTCGTCTTCCCAATTTTTGGTAATGTTATTTATATAAATACTAGCCGTACCCGTGCGCTCCGCTGCACTTATTATAAATAAATATAAAGTAATTACATAATTAAAATAGAATATTGAGTCCAGGGATCATTCGTGTTTGATAGAAGAATAAATCGTTTAATATGCTACTTAATTTAAATTGTATTTAAATAATTAAAATGCTATCATTTTGGTCCAGAGACCGCTCATTTGGTGCAAATATAATTCGTTTAACATTTTTCTAAATTAGTCTTGAATGCACCCTTTAATAAATCACTCCAAATTAATAGAGTTGATTGTGTAAAAGTGTAAGAATTCACGAACTCCTATGCACTACTGCTATAGAATGAATAAATTTGTATGTATGTATGTATGTATGTATGTATGTATGTATGTATGTATGTATGTATGTATGTATGTATGTATGTATGTATGTATGTATGTATGTATGTATGTATGTATGTATGTATGTATGTATGTATGTATGTATGTATGTATGTATATGTATGTATGTATATGTATGTATGTATGTATGTATTTATTCACACTGAAGTGGGTATATACCCGGTGGCAGTGGTAACTAATTACACTCAATAAAAACTAATTACACTCAATAAATTCCAGGTCTGCCAGGTAAACAAAATCCTGTAATGCTAAATTCATTAGCAAGATCCAAAATCTCCCTCCTTTTAATTTTACTGTAAATATGGTGGGAATATATCCAGTAACGTGTAAATTTTTGTTTTTCTTCCTACTAAAAAATTTAATATTTTGCACATAGCAGTTACGGAACAACGACACTATAATCTGAGGCGGCGGTGGAAATGTATTGTATTGTTATTTTAAAACTCTTGTATATCCTTAAATATCAGTCCTATCAACATTTTGTCTGGAATAAAATTTATCGGAAATCATTTGTAAAGAAACTTTTGTTATGTAACATTTTTCACAAAAATCAATAATAATCGAGATATTTCGGTTTATTTAATTCAGGTCCCCTTATAACCCCCCTTTTAAATAAAGTATTTTGAATGCTATACAGCCTAAAATCTAAGTTACAACGAACTTAATTTATATTCCAATTTTCATCGAAATCCGCTCAGCCATTATCGCGTGAAAAGGTAACAAACATCCAGACAGACAGACAGAGAGACTTAAATATCAGTCCTATCAAAATTTTGCCTGGTATAAAACTTATCGGAAATCATTTTTAAAGAAATTTTTGTTATGTAACATTTTTCACAAAAATCAATAATAAGCGAGATAATTCGGTTTATTTAATACAGTCCCCTTTATAACCCCCCTTTTAAATAAAGTATTTTGAATGCCATATAGTCTAAAATCTAAGTTACAACGAACTTAATTTATATTCCAATTTTCATCGAAATCCGTTCAGCTATTATAGCGTGAAAAGGTAACAGACAGACAGACAGACAAAAATTTCAAAAAAGGGATTTTCGGTTTCAGGATGATTAATTATACATGTTAACACCAATTATTTTTGGAAAAGCGAAAATTACAAGAAAAATGTCGCTTACAGATTTATTATTAGTATAGATTAAATAAGGTGGGTGACATTGGGCAGCCTTGCTTTACTCTAGCTTCCTTGCTTAAAGTGTTATTTACTTTTAATTTGATTTTTGTGTTTTTAAATAAAAACAATAAAATTCAACATAGAAAGTATGAAATAAAATATTGCGCGTTGCAAGAGCGAAAGTGTTTCAAGTATTCGTTTCGAAATTCTGGCAGCCTCTAACGGCTAGGTCTTAAATATTTCATCCAGTACGCAAAATCTCACTTTCGGGCCATGTAATGTAAATAAGTACTGGCGAAAAGCTGTCAAGTGCCTCTAATTGAAACGCTGTTGCGAAGATTACATGAAGACTTAAATCGAAGCCAAAATGCCTCGAATAACCGCCGGTATAAATTGTTCCGCTGGCTCTGGCAGCGAGTGCCAGGGAATATATGCAATCCCGCACACAGGAAGTGGCTTGAAGCGTCGGAAGTTGAAGCCGGAGCACGAGCTATGCTGCGTCGCGTTCTTTTGTTTATGTGCACCGTCCATTTAGGGTAATGTGGTTTTCGTGTTCTCGTGGCCACTGCTACCATCATGGAAGTCATACTTAAATCACAGTTTTTATTCCTCGATCCGACATAAGAAGTGTTCATAAAACAAAACACTAACAGAACACGTATATGTTATGAGATCGGGGTCACTGGCACCACTTGGAAATCTAGCGGTCACTCCCTGCCGTTGTAATCTGAGATTATACAGGGTGTGCGTGAAAGTTCGAAACATTCTTCAGTGTCAGGATATAAAAGGAAATCGTAGAAATTTTGATGACTAGTAACTCTTACTCTATGCCGATGATCAAGTCATAATTTACAATTCAGAGGATAATTTACAAAGAGGATTGTATACATTAAATAAAATATTAAAAGATTTTGGGATGGAAATTTCAGCACAAAAATCAAAAGTAATGGCATTTTTAGGACAAGACTCAGTCAGAAGTAAGATAATACACAATAGCCAATGCCTCGAACAAGTGCAAAATTTCAATTATCTGGGTTGTGAAATATCTTATCAAAATGAAAAAGATGTGAACAAGAAAATTACCAAATTTACACAAATTCTAGGAATAATAAACAATGCATTAAAAGCTAAATTAGTACAAAAATCTACAAGAATAAAAATATATAATACACTAGCATTACCCACCCTTTTATACGGAAGCGAGATTTGGATATTAAAGAAAAAAGACGTGAACAGAATCAAAGCAACGGAAATGAAATTTTTGAGGAGGACAGCAGGATATACTCTTTTAGACCGAAAAAGGAATGAAGAAATTTTAGAACAATTAGAAGTAGAGTCAGTAGAAGATAAAATCAGCAGATACAAATTCAATTGGCTAGATCATGTAAGAAGAAAGGAAAATTCAAGAATCCCAAAAATTATGATGCAGTATAAACCTAGAGGACATCGTCGACCAGGAAGACCTTTAAGAAGACTACTAGATGGGGCCGAAACAGGTCTACAGAGGCCTAATTCGTGAAGGATGATGATGATGATGATTTCTAGGCTTTTAGTGTTTAGAGTGGAATAAAAATTTCCAAGCTAAATTATATCCGCTCCTCAACAAGAAATCATCTCTAAAGCTACAAAATTGCATGTTACTTTACACATCTCTATTACGACCTCTACTGCTTTATGCCTGTCCTGTCTGGGGAGAAGCTGCAATAAGTGAAATTAAACACATCCAGTCATTTCAAAATAAAGTCCTACGAATTTCACTCAACTCTCCTTGGTTTGTCCGTAACAGCCAACTACACAGAGAAACTGGTATTGACACAATCAAACAGTTTATTCATTCACAAGCTAAGAAGTTCTATAACAACCTAGAAAATGTTCCAGGCGCCATCCACTACTCTCTCGGAAGGAAGTCCACATTTCCCACCAGAATCAAGAGCCGACTTCCAATGGACCTCATATTATAATCAAAATTTATCATCACACCAAACTATGTAAATAATTATATATTAACATTTATTTTCGTTCATTGAGGAGCCCAATCTAGGCTGCCCTCAATTCAGTGTCATGTATTGTATTTATATTTTTTAGAAATGATCTGTATAGCGCTAAATACGCTGATCGATCAATAAATTGTTAAAATAATTCCATGGTTATAACAAAGAATCATCCTGAGTTCATTGATGTAAAAGGTAATTAATTACTTTCTAATCCAAGTGCAAAAGAAAGGCCATAGCAGAAAACCTGTTTTCTCACTTCGCTAAATACACTACCTCAAAATTCACGTGCACATTATTTCCCACAATCTTCACTAGTATACCTTGTATTTTTTTAAGTTATCAAGTAATGCACATTGTAAATTCTAAAGTAAAATTTAGTTCATATTTCACCACTAGTGAAACGTATAGCTGTCACCTACATTTTAATACTTACGGCTTTGAAGGAACCCGCAGGTTCATTGCCGCCCTTACATAAGCTCCTCATCGGTCCCTATCCTCAGCAAGATTAATCCAGTCTCTACCATCATATCCCACCTCCTTCAAATCCATTTTAATATTCTCCCATCTACGTCTCGGCCTCCCCAAAGGTCTTTTTCTCTTCGGCCTCCCAACTAACACTACATGCGTGCTACATGCTCTGCTCATCTCAAACATCTGGATTTAATGTTCCTAATTATGTCAGGTGAAGAATACAATGCATGCAGTTCTGCGTTGTGTAACTTTCTCCATTCTCCTATAACTTCATCCCTCTTAGCGCCAAATATTTTTCTAAGCACCATATTCTCAAACACCCTTAGTCTATGTTCCTCTCTCAAAGTGAGAGTCCAAGTTTCACAACCGTACAGAACAACCGGTAATATAACTGTTTTATAAATTCTAACTTTCAGACTTTTGAGAGCAGACTGGATGACAAAAGCTTCTTAACCCAATAATAACAGGTATTTCCTATATTTATTTTGCGTTTAATTTGCTCCCGAATGTTATTTACATTTGTTACTGTTGCTCAAAGATATTTAATTTTTCCATGTCTTCAAATGATAAATTTCCAATTTTTATATTTCCATTTCGTACTATGTTCTGGTCACGAGACATAATCATATACTTTCTCTTTTCGGGATTTACTTCCAAACCTCTCTCTTTACTTGCTTCTAGTAAAATTCCCGTGTTTTCCCCAATCGTTTGTGGATTTTCTCCTAACATATTCACGTCATCCGCAAAGACAAGCAGCTGATGTAACCCGTTCAGTTTCAAACCCTCCCTGTCACCTACATTTTAATAACATATGAAGAGTCCACTGGAAGAATGATGGATGTCACTTTCTTGTCGAAAATGAACTAAGACTGTCAAAGCATAGCTTAACCCTTTCTTACCTATAGATACCGTATGGCAATAATTAACTTTATAGCATTTATATACTTGTGTGTTACATTTTTGCTGGATAACTTCTATTTCAATACATTTTCATCAATATAGTTTTGTTTCAAATGTTGCCACTCCCGTAACTTGGTCCTAATACAGCTATTTGTTTCAACATGGATTGCTTGTAAATTTAATTTGGGTTAGAAAGGGTTAAGACATATAGAATGTACATACAGAGTTATATGGCATTAACACTGATAGTCATTGTCCAGTAATGATCGGAAAATCACAGTTAAGCTTTGAGCGCTAGGTATTTCAAACTTTCAATTACTTCTCCTGCAAAATGTATTCCAAATGACATCCATCAGTCTTGCAGTGGACTCTTCATATTTAATTTTATTCAGAATTATTCTGTAGAAAGAAATATGAAAGTCCTCTTTATGAAAAGTCTTAAATATATTTTATTTTTCGTAATTTTAATACTTTGTGTATACTTATAACGACAAAAAATAAAAGCCTGACTAAATTTAGAAATTCAGGTTTCGAACCAAACCCGGACTTCATGATCGTAATTGATGAAAATTGATTGGATGTTGATTCGGAACCATTATCTGTTCGGAACGAATTAAACGTCGGTCAGTTAACTGATTGCATCGATATCCAATTACGAGCGCTGGAATACTTGGAAAAGTAGGCAGAATCCGATTGGCGACATCCCCCACTCGCAATGAGCCGATACTCTGGCATTCTTCAGCGCCGTGCATTCCGCTGACAGACTTAATGCAGACAAACTTGCATGTTGACCGTCAGCGATATGTTTCATTACGAATTTACAGTTCGCGATCTACCAGAAATAAATACTATACCTGTAAACACCAATGTCGAGAAAATAAACGAATTATCGGCCTCAAATTCTTCGATCAAATTGTAACCATGGAGATATGCTTGAACATATTCATGGTCAGTTTGTCCAAGTAATGTTAATTTTGCTTAACGAATGTTAAATTAACAGTCTATTCATTTTTAACGCTTTGTTAATGTTATGTTTTATTTAACGACGCTCGCAATTGCAGAGGTTATATCAGCGTCGCCGGATGTGCCGGAATTTTGTCCCGCAGGAGTTCTTTTACATGCCAGTAAATCTACTGACATGAGCCTGTCGCATTTAAGCACACTTAAATGCCATCGACCTGGCCCAGGATCGAACCCGCAACCTTGGGCATAGAAGGCCAGCGCTATACCAACTCGCCAACCAGTGCTTTGTTAATGTATTTTCCATTTGTTCAACATAATTTTGTTTAAGATAACCAACACTTAATTATAACGTCTGTTAGCACTATTTTAACTACTCAACAGCAGTTGACAATGATTCTACACATGTAAGACAATTTTTGATTGGCTAAAATTAATCTTTAAATTCTATATTATAGAGTGAGTCATGAAACGTGCATAAAATGACAACCTGTTATAGTAGGCCACGCTCCATAAACAAACAGTTGACAAATGAAAGCTGTAGGTGACGTGCTGAATAATAATTATAAAGTAAGGTTATATTTCCTCATTGCTATTATGGATACGAAATACGAAAGAAATAAAATAACACTGATGTGTTTAAACAGTCCAAAGTATTTTTTAAATGTTACATTACCAGTCAAATGCTAAACATTCCATATAGAGAGACACAAAATATTAATTTCGCAACTTTTGTTCGAACAGCTGTGGAGACATCGGCCATATTTAACTAACTGTTGAACGGATTAACTGCCCGAAATGCTACATTTAAAATTAACAAACTGTTAACAATCTGTTAAACCAAACTGATGTTGAAAACATACAATTTTATTAATTAACAAACTGTTTAGAGTTTAACAGTCGTTAAATTTTTTAACAATACTTGGAAAAACCGGCCATCAGTGATTTTGTGAATTAGTTAAACAGATGACGAACTAACAGAAGATTGTTTTCAGTAAGATATTTAACCACACATCTAGCATGAGATGAATTGAAAGTTATTTCGGTGAATTTAATTAAGAAAAAAAGTTTTGGCCATCAAGATCACCAGACCAGTGCCAAAGCTAACTTGTAAATACTGGGTAGGCTGAAAAAATCTGATTATCTTCTTTTTGTAGATTAGATGTTTCTCGGCTTTTCTATCAATTTTTATTATTTTTTTTTTGTGATGCAGATCCTACAGGAAGATTATTTTCATTTTCAGTCGGTCTTGATAGCGTAGTCGGTATAGCGCTGGCTTCTGTGCTCGAGATTGCGGGTTCGATCCCGGTCTAGGTCGATGGCATTTAAGCGTGTTTAAATGCGACAGGCTCATGTCAGTAGATTGCTGACGTGACTATCACGAAAACGAGTAGCCCAACGAGAAGCTGTATTACAGTTCACTGTAAGTTCACCACAAACTCCACTGAAAGCACTGTGGACGTGTGAATTTCTGTGGTGGGAGGGGTCATCCTATATCGTGAGAGTTGATTCATGAAAGAATAACAATCTCAGTGTAAATGCCAATTTTCATAGAAAACCTTACCAAAATTAAGAAGTCATTGAGAAATCTTTGGATTTTCTAGCAAGAGGATTACACCACAGTCTACTATACACAGTCGCGAAGCTTGAGGTGATTTTTTGCAAATCTCGCGATAAAGCGCTCCAAGCGGTTAGCAACTAGAAACAATAGACTGTCCATGGTCGACTTTGGATTTAGAGTGGACTGAGTCGTATTTCCATCGAGTGCTAGGTCGTTGCGTATTTCGCATTGATGCTTGTGCAGGGAAGATCTAATGACGAGGAATGAAGCATACCTTTATAATAATATAAAGTTTTGCTCTCTTCATTTCGAAAACACACAATTCATGAATGAAAACAAAAATAAATTAATCTGGAATGTAGTTCCAACTTTATTTGATGTTTCAACTAAACCTGTTCTGTTATTACCTGCAGCTGAGAAACAAAAGCTTTGCACTAATTCTACGTCTGTATCAGCTGATTCCTGGAATAATTGTACATTTTCAGACAACTTAGGCTTACTTTTTTTTCAAAGGATATGTTTTAAATTATAGCTGTTAATTTTGTTGTTATTTTTATTTGTTACTTTACTAGAGACGTAGAAAAAATCTGTTACAATAAAATTTATTGATCACGTTTTAATTTCAATTCTGGTGTGATTATTATTGCTTAACCTCATCCCACTTTGTTAATTACGTAGGGGAGAGTCGGGTAGTATCGGACATCGGGTAATATCGGACAGTGAGTTTCTTTCATCTACCACACTATGATAGTATCTGATTGACATGGTTACGTTTCTGTGATGTCGCATAGAGAAACGTAACCATGTCATTCAGGTACTACCATGTGTTGGTAGATGAAAGAAACGCACTGTCCGATACTACCCGACTCTCCCCTAAGCATACACTACAAGTACCGGTACACGTAAGTTACTCCATTAATTCATATTTCCAATATTATTGTTGTAAAGGGAAATGCAAATTAATATTTATTGGTTTCATAGTTAATTATCGCTATAATCTTGAATGAATGAAGCGATTATAGTAAATCTCAGTTCGTTTTGCACAAACAAAAATAATATTAACCTATTTCTTGCAGGCAGCTTCGAGTTTATGGTGGAATTTAATATACTTCATTAAAATAATAAATTAACTTTATGCATTTAATATTTCAATAATGGAAGGAAGGTGTTAATTGTTCCAAAAGACACAACGAAAGTGTAACATATTTTGTCGTCTGCTAGGAGAGAGATCTGCGATGATGAGGCGATAGTAGCGATCCTAGTGGTGGGCAACTAATCCATGTTTGCATTTTTACTACATATTGAGCTTCGCGACTGTATATAGTAGACTGTGATTACACTATAGAAAAAGTTGACAGTTGTACGAAATACTATAAATATATGCTTTAATATAATGATGATGTCACTAATTACGAATGGAGGCATTATGGTGTTGAGAGGAGCTTGTCGGTAGTCGAAATCAGGACCGTGACCACCACGCTGCGGTGTGAATGACAACACAACGATACGTCGCGGTTGTGAATACAATCTATTATTAACACACACACACACACCGCCAGAGACATGTAGCAACCCATCACTTAACTGGATACAAGCACACGACCATCACCTCGAGCGAACCCTGAAAGCAAAGCATCGTCTGCTGGAAGTTACTCTTGTTATGTTTGACCGAGCTGCTGTTTGTCAACAGACGGCTCTTCTGTTGGGTACGGTATCTCATTGCATCATAATGATAACATTATAACAATATTGGACTTGGTATAGGAACCATAGTCGTTATTCCATTCATGCCTACACAAAATGTTCATCTATGAAATGATCTAAATAATGATGAAGAAGAAAGATATTGGTTGATTTTATTATAGTGGTGTTATGACGATACTCTATTCCTGATGCTGATTGTGGTGATGATACTAATTCGTGATGTGGTGATAGTGGTTATAATCATGGTTGCGGTTGTAAATTATTATGATATTAATTGTGGTGTGCGCTCATAGTGATGGTGATGATGGTTATGACTGTGATGGTAGTGACGATGGTTTTGGTTTGTGACGATGATGGTTTTGGTGATTGTTGTATTGGTTGTGATGATGGTTGTGCTATAGTTGTGATTTTTGAGTTGATGGCATGGTGATTGTCATGGTTGTTAAGGTGATTGTGATAATGGTTACGGTGATTGTAATGATGGTTGTGTGGGTTGATTGTGGTGATTGTTGTGTAAATGGTGATGGTTGTGATTATGATTTTGGTGATGGTTGTGGTTATGATTGTGGTGATGGTTGTGGTTATGATTGTGGTGATGGTTGTGGTTTTGATTGTGGTGATTGTTGTGGTTATGATTGTGGTGATGGTTGTGGTTATGATTGTGGTGATGGTTGTGGTTATGATTGTGATGATGGTTTGATTATGATTGTGGTGATGGTTGTGATTATGATTATGGTGATGGTTGTGATTATGATTGTGATGATTTGATTATGATTGTGGTGATGGTTGTGGTTATGATTGTGGATATGATTGTGGTTATGATTGTGGTGATGGTTGTGGATATGATTGTGATGGTTGTGATTATGATTGTGGTGATGGTTAGATTGTGATTGTGGATGTGATTGTGGTGATGGTTGTGGATATGATTGTGGTGATGGTTTGGATATGATTGTGGTGATGGTTGTGGTTATGATTGTGGCGATGGTTGTGGATATGATTGTGGTGATGGTTGTGGATATGATTGTGGTGATGGTTGTAGATATGATTGTGGTGATGATTGTGGTTGATTGTGGTGATGGTTGTGGTTATGATTGTGGTGATGGTTGTGGATATGATTGTGATGGTTGTGATTATGATTGTGGTGATGGTTAGATTGTGATTGTGGATATGATTGTGGTGATGGTTGTGGATATGATTGTGGTTATGATTGTGGTGATGGTTGTGGATATGATTGTGATGGTTGTGATTATGATTGTGGTGATGGTTAGATTGTGATTGTGGTGATGGTTGTGGATATGATTGTGGTGATGGTTTGGATATGATTGTGGTGATGGTTGTGGTTATGATTGTGGCGATGGTTGTGGATATGATTGTGGTGATGGTTGTGGATATGATTGTGGTGATGGTTGTAGATATGATTGTGGTGATGATTGTGGTTGATTGTGGTGATGGTTGTGGTTATGACTGTGGTGATGGTTGTAGTTATGATTGTGGTGATGGTTGTAGTTATGATTGTGATTATGATTGTGGTGATGGTTGTTGTTATGATTGGGGTAATGGTTTGTGATTATGATTATGATGGTGTTGTGATTATGATTGTGATGGTGGTTGTGATTATGATTGTGATGGTGGTTGTGATGGTGATTGTGATGGTGGTTGTGATTATGATTGTGATGGTGGTTGTGATTATGATTGTGATGGTGGTTGTGATTATGATTGTGATGGTGGTTGTGATTATGATTGTGATGGTGGTTGTGATTATGGTGGTGCAAAAATGATGATCCTGTTGTTCATGATAGTGGTGATTAAGTAATTTTTATTATGGGTGTAGGCCTAATGATGATCCTACTTATTAGATTGATTATACAATGATATTGTTGATCACATATTTTTATGGTAACATTGTTGTGGTTGTGGTGATGTGTTGTTATTAGTAATGGTGTTGGGGATGATATAAGTGATTGTTATGGTGCTGATAATGGATTAATTAATTTGTGGTTATTTCTGATGCTGCATATTCGTATGATTTTGTGGTAGTAGTAGTAATAATAATAATAATAATAATAATAATAATAATAATAAAATCTTTTATGGTGTTTGTGCTGATGTTAATGATAGTTTTCTTGAGTATGATGTGGTGACGCGGATGATGATGTTTATGGTGAAAATGGTAGTGATGGTCTTAATATTATAGGCTACTACAATTGTGATGGTACTGATGTGAGACTTATGATTGCGATATTGTAAAAGTGAAATTAACCTGCGTACAAATTTGTTACGCATCCGCGTATCATTCCAATATGAACAGGACTAATTTCTTGTATCATATGAAAGATTGAATATCGGAAACATTTCATATGTATCCAAATGCTTTATACAGTATCTATACTAATAATAAATCTGTAGCCGAAATTTTTCTGGTAATTTTCGATTTTCCAAAAATAATTGCTCCTAACATATATAATTAACCACCCTGAAACCGAAAATCGCTTTTTTGAAATTTTTGTTTGGTGTGTCTGTCTGTCTGTATGTTTGTTACCTTTTCACGCGATAATGGCTGAACGGATTTCTATGAAAATTGGAATATAAATTAAGTTCGCTGTAACTTAGATTTTAGACTATATGGCATTCAAAATACTTTATTTAAAAGGGGGGTTATAAGGAGGCCTGAATTAAATAAATCGAAATATCTCGCTTATTATTTATGTTTGTGAAAAATGTTACATAACAAAAGTTTCTTTAACCCTCATTTCCGATAAGTTTTATTCTTTGAAAAATTTTGATAGGACTGCTATTTAATGAGATAAAGGAGTTTTAAAATTAAAATAACTGCCATCTAAGGCCGTGTAATGAAATGAAAAACAAATGACTTCGTCTATAAGGAGCCTTGGACAGCAACAATCGAAAGCTATGAAATATAGCCTACAGAGAATGTTTCTGTTTTTGTATGAAGTAATATCGAAAGCTAAATTAACCGATTTGTATAATTAATTATTATTTCACCATTGGAAAGTGTAGTTTCTCTAGATGGACATAATGCTATAATGTTATTAGAGTAACTTCTGAGTGAATTGAGGACAGGTAAGATTAAAATAGCTTCTTATGCACAGAAAACTTGATAGGCTATTCTGTATACTCGTTTCCTGTATTTCTTTTTATGTACACATTCATTCTAATCTCAGAGAGTGTATTGATTTAGTATGCAGTAATAGTATGTTAGCTTAGTATTCCATTATTTTATAATCCAAATTTTAACTATGCTCAATTGAATCCTGTTAAAATACATATGCATTAAATGCGAGGCAAAAAAAAATTGGGTAATGAGCCAAGCAGATTATGTTGCGCTGTTGTAAAAGTTGTTCCTCCTGAGATTCAAGAGCCCCCATAAAAATTAAAACTTACTTATCGGAGTACATACGTTATCAACACACTTTTTATATAATATAATATAATATATGATATATAATATAATATAATATAATATAATATTAGTATATTATGCAACGAGCCTATAATGAAGGTAATTAAGAAGTGAGTATGGATATTTATGAAACGAGCGCAAGCGAGTTTCATAATTTTCATACGAGCTTCTTAATTACCATTATAGGCGAGTTTCATACGACTTTTTATGCTCGACCATATTTCTAACTTGATATTATTAATTTTTTAGCAATGTTCCGTATGTTGTGAGATGTGCGCAGACGCGAAAGTATTGATTTTTTCCGAGGAACAGATGTCCACATTGACCTTGCTAGGCCACAAGAACCTACAGAGATAACATTGAAATTAAATTAGACATTGGAAAACGAGATGACAAATTGAATTTATTTGAATATTATTTACAATTAACGCTAATTATTATAGTAACAGAACATAACCTTCTGCGACAGTATTGGATTTCCAGCCTCCGTGACTTTTCGCTAATTCTCTTTCGATTGCATATCCGAGAATAATCGATACTTGCGGTTTTATAACGGTAGAAAGCTGACCTGTTATTGGCTGAACAGTTGTAACCTGAGTCGTCATTGGCTGAAAGACCT
Source organism: Periplaneta americana (assembly GCF_040183065.1). Taxonomy (NCBI): domain Eukaryota; kingdom Metazoa; phylum Arthropoda; class Insecta; order Blattodea; family Blattidae; genus Periplaneta; species Periplaneta americana. The sequence continues at coordinate 17,092,484 of NC_091117.1, read as the reverse complement.
GACCTTTAATGAGTAGGTGTACTTTAATGACATGCATTAAAGGTCTGCTACCAGGTGTATAATTACTACGTTTCGGCATGGTCGAGCATATAATATAATATAATATAATATTGTGTAATTTAATTAAATTTAATTTAATTTATTTAAGTTATTTGAAGGTTTCAGAACCATAGTGGGCCAAGCGCCATTTACTGAATACGTAGAAAACAAGGGTTAAAATGAAGTTATTACCATAATTCAATGGAAACATATAGCAAGTAAAATAAAGTATACACATTAAATCTAAATGATGTCAATGTTCATTAAACTATGGTTGCATGTAATAACAATTAAGAAACATGTTAAAGGAATTGTCATTGCACCAAATGAGTGTCTCTGGACCAAAATGATCGCATTTTAATTATTTGAATACAATTTAAATTAAGTAACATATTAAACGATTTACCCTTCCATCAAACACGAATGTTCGCTGGATCAAATGTCCTATTTTAATTATGTAATTACTTTATATATATATATATATATATGTATATCTGTCACTGTAACGTGTTGGTTGCTTTAATGATGAATAAGAGTATACTACGTTGCTTGGATACATAAGCGATGTGTAGCCTACGCGCCAGAGCCTTGCGCTGGCATTGAAACCCGATGCACTGGAGAGCTGCACCGCTCGCAGCGAGGAATGTGATTCTCTTCAATTTTAGCTCGTCCAGCTTCTCTCCAGACTATATTTGAAGCGGGCGCTCGGAGGCGTCTTGACGTGACGGGCTTTATAGTTCCTGGGAAACAACACAAATAGAGGCAAAGTCTCATAGTCTAGAAAGAGATATCATACAGTTAGATGTCTTGATCTCTGTGTAGGATATCCTTGTCATATTGTTAGGGCGGTGTTTCGATTCCGTAATTTTCATTATTATAGTCGTCACTGAAAATCCGACACTTTGTACTAGAGAATATTACGAGTTTAGTACAAAGATGGTTGCGGTTTTTACGTACAGTATGTTACATACATAGGTGTACTGTACGTTTGCCGTATTATTAAATTTAATTTAATTGAAACACTTTTTTTCATGTTCAGCATTTCAGTGTCCTGGTTTTTAGTGCACATCATAATTCAAAGTTCATAATTATATAATTTTTTTGATATACAGGGTATCTAGAAAATAGTGTTAGAAAATTAAACATGAAGACAGAAAGGATTGAATAGGAAAATGAAGTTAGCAATGATTGAATGAGAACGACAAAAGTATACAGGATTGAATAGTGAAATAAAGATAGAAAGGTTTGAATGGTGAAGTGATAGGATTGAATAAAGAAATGAAGATAGGCTTGAATGGTAAAATGATAGAATCGAATGAAGAAATGAAGAGAGGAAGGTTTGAATGGTGAAATGATAGGATCAAATGAAGAAATGAAGATAGAAAGGTTTGAATGGTGAAATGATAGGATCGAATATAGAAATGAAAATAGAAAGGTTTGAATGGTGAAATGGTAGGATCGAGTGAAGAAGTGAAGACAAAAATGTTTGAATGGTGAAATGATAGGATCGAATGAAGAAGTGAAGACAAATGTTTGAATGGTGAAATGATAGGATCGAATGAAATAATGAAGATAGGAAAGATCGAATAGTGAAATGAAAGTGGACACGATTGAGCGATGAAATGAAGGTAAACTGGATTGAATGTTGAAATGAAGGTAGTCAGAATTCAACGGTGAAGAGGAGATAGAAGGGGTTGAATGATGAATGAAGAAATGAAAATGTAAAGGATTGAATGGTAAAATGAAGATGGAAAGGAATTTAATAGTAAATGGAGATAGAAATAATTGAGTGGTGAAAAGAAGATGGAAAGGATCAATGTCGAAACGAAGGTGGAAAAGTTTCATCGTTGAAATGAAGGTGGAAATAATTGAACGAAGAAATGAAAGTAGAAAGAATTTAATATTTAAATACAGATTGATATGATTGAATGTTGAAATGCAGCTGGAAAAGATTGAATGTTGAAATGAAGACAAAAATATTGAATGGAAAGATGAAGACAGAAAGGATTGAATGATGAAATTAAGGTATAAAGGATTAAATGATGAAATGACAAGAGAATGAAAGATGAAATGAAGATACAAAGGATTGAATGATTATTTGTTTATTTATTTATGTATTTATTTATACTGGCAGAGTTAAAGACATAGTGCCTTCTCTTACGATGAATTGACTATAGAAAGAATTGAATGATCAATTGAAGATAGAGAGAATTAAATGATGAATTGAAGATAGAATAGATTGAATGATGAATTGACTACAGAAAGGATTGAATGATGAATTGAAGATAGAAAAGATTGAATGATGAATTGACTACAGAAAGGATTGAATGATGAATTGAAGATAGAAAAGATTGAATGATGAATTGACTACAGAAAGGATTGAATAATGAATTGAAGATAGAGAGAATTAAATGATGAATTGAAGATAGAAAAGATTGAATGATGAATTGACTACAGAAAGGATTGAATGATGAATTGAAGATAGAAAGAATTAAATTATGAATTGAAGATAGAAAAGATTGAATGATGAATTGACTACAGAAAGGATTGAATGATGAATTGAAGATAGAAAGAATTAAATGATGAATTGAAGATAGAAAAGATTGAATGATGAATTGACTATAGGAAGGATTGAATAATGAATTGAAGATAGAGAGAATTAAATGATGAATTGAAGATAGAAAAGATTGAATGATGAATTGACTACAGAAAGGATTGAATGATGAATTGAAGATAGAAAAGATTGAATGATGAATTGACTACAGAAAGGATTGAATGATGAATTGAAGATAGAGAGAATTAAATGATGAATTGAAGATAGAGAGAATTAAATGATGAATTGAAGATAGAGAGAATTAAATGATGAATTGAAGATAGAAAAGATTGAATGATGAATTGACTGCAGAAAGGATTGAATGATGAATTGAAGATAGAGAGAATTAAATGATGAATTGAAGATAGAAAAGATTGAATGATGAAATGACTACAGAAAGGATTGAATGATGAATTGAAGATGGAAAGAATTAAATGATGAATTGAAGATAGAAAAGATTGAATGATGAATTGACTACAGAAAGGATTGAATGATGAATTGAAGATAGAAAAGATTGAATGATGAATTGACTACAGAAAGGATTGAATGATGAATTGAAGATAGAGAGAATTAAATGATGAATTCAAGATAGAAAATATTGAATGATGAATTGACTACAGAAAGGATTGAATGATGAATTGAAGATAGAGAGAATTAAATGATGAATTGAAGATAGAAAAGATTGAATGATGAATTGACTACAGAAAGGATTGAATGATGAATTGAAGATAGAGAGAATTAAATGATGAATTGAAGATTGAAAAGATTGAATGATGAATTGACTACAGAAAGGATTGAATGATGAATTGAAGATAGAGCGAATTAAATGATGAATTGAAGATAGAGAGAATTAAATGATGAATTGAAGAGAGAGAGGATTGAATGGTGAAATGAAGACAGTAGGAATTGAATGACGGAAAGAAGACAGATGGGATTGAGTGATGTAATGAAGATAGGATTGGCTGTTGAAAGAAGATTAAAACGATAGTATATTGAACTGAAGATAGAAAGGATTGAAGGCTGAAATGAGGATAGAAAAGACTGAACAGGGAATTGAAGTCACATAGTATTGCATGAAATTAAAGAGAGTGACAAGAAAGGATAAAGAAAGAAAACAACGATAAAATGAACTGTAATACTGCTTCGATGTGGGCGCACCTTAAATATCACGTGAAATGGTCAGTTATTGTTACTATTGCTTTTATTTCGTGTGTGAATTCGTGTCAGCCAGCATGACATGTGCCTGAGCCATTTCCTGCCCCGTGTTTGTAAACACGTCGCCCGGGACCATTAAACGTCGATCTAAGCAAACAGCTGGGGAGGCACTTGTTATTGTGTTGTGTGTCTCCAGCTTGAGCACTTAAAGGTTAAATACCGATTCACAGTCCCAAGTTTTCTTTTTTCGCTCTATTGTAGATATACAGCTCAACAAAATCCCGTTGTTAAGTAACAAAAACATGTGACTGACGACGGTTTTAAATGACTGCATCCAGCCGTCCGTGATCATGTTACAGTGATGTATATAGCCTACATATGTATACAAGACATTTAGTTCGTTGTATCCAATGGGGCTGTGGAAAACTTTTCTTTCTTGTGTATTGCCAGCCTTCTGTTTGGTCTATATAAAACCCCTTTTTGGTAATATCTTTGCGTCCAATCTTAATGCGAGATGTAGCTGTTTACTTACATGTTTTTTTTTCTTTAAGATTTTCTCCGTATTCTATTCTTTCTCTCTCTCTTTTCTGTTCCCAACATTCTGCTCTTTTATATTTCCTAACCTCTTCCTGCAAATACATAGGCCTATTAAATTTTGTATTCTCTTTTACCGTCTCTCCTATGCAATTTTTCTCTCACTTCATCTCCTTCTTTATAAAATTTCTTTGTTTCTTTGTCTCCAATTTATCTGTTATTTTATTAATTTTTTCTCGATTTCTGCTCTTTCTGTTCTCCTCACTTATCTACTCTGTGAACATTGTTTCTGTTACTTACTGGCTTTTAAGGAACCCGGAGGTTCATTGCCGCCCTCACATAAGCCCGCCATCGGTCCCCATTCTGAGCAAGATTAATCCAGTCTCTATCATCATATCGCACCTCCCTCAAAGCCATTTTAATATTATCTTCCCATCTACGTCTCGTTCTCCCCAAAGGTCTTTTTCCCTCCGGTCTCCCAACTAACACTCTATATGCATTTCTGGATTCGCCCATACGTGCTACATGCCCTGCCCATCTCAAACGTCTGGATTTAATGTTCCTAATTATGTCAGGTGAAGAATACAATGCGTGCAGTTCTGCGTTGTGTAACTTTCTCAATTCTCCTGTAACTTCATCCCTCTTAGCCCCAAATATTTTCCTAAGCACCTTATTCTCAAACACCCTTAACATATGTTCCTCTCTCAAAGTGAGAGTCCAAGTTTCACAACCCTAAAGAACAACCGGTAATATAACTGTTTTATAAATTCTAACTTTCAGATTTTTTTGACAGAAAACAGGATGATGAAAGCTTCTCAACCGAATAATAACACGCATTTCCCATATTTATTCTGTGTTTAATTTCCTCCCGAATATCATTTATATTTGTTACTGTTGCTCCCAGGTATTTCAATTTTTCCACCTCTTCAAAAGAATAAATTTCCATTTTTATATTTCCATTTCGTACAATATTCTCGTCACGAGACATAATCATATACTTTGTCTTTTTGGGATTTACTTCCAAGCCTGTCTATTTACTTGCTTCCAGTAAAATTCCCGTGTTTTCCCTAATCGTTTGTGGATTTAATAATAATAATAATACTTACTTATTTACAAATGGCTTTTAAGGAACCCGAAGGTTCATTGCCGCCCTCACATAAGCCCGCCATCGGTCCCTATCCTGTGCAAGATTAAGCCAGTCTCTATCATTATACCCCACCTCCCTCAAATCCATTTTAATATTATCCTCCCATCTACGTCTCGGCCTCCCTAAAGGTCTTTTTCCCTCCGGTCTCCCAACTAACACTCTATATGCATTTCTGGATTCGCCCATACGTGCTACATGCCCTGCCCATCTCAAACGTCTGGATTTCAAGTTCCTAATTATGTCAGGTGAAGAACTGTAGGAATTCGTAACAAGCTGTTTTTTACGGTGATGGGTTGTTAGCCCTTCGCCCAACCCCCAAGCTGGAGGACCATCCCTTATCGGCTGTCCACGACTGCTTATTCAATATATTCGCAGCTACCCTCCATATCTGGAGGCCGTCTCCTCTATCCGCAACCTGATAATAATAATAATAATAATAATAATAATAATAATAATAATAATTAGGGAAAATACCGAATTAGGTCTGTTGTATTGTACGTAGCGATTTCTACTAAACCAGGCATGGGCACTATGTTCCCGCACGGGCACTGTATACACCACCTCTTCATTTCTCTCTCTACAAATGTTCTACCTGTCTGCGTGTAAGTACAGCAAGCAGAGGTTTCATAGATTTCTAATCACAGGTGTGTAATGTGGTGGAATATGGCAATAAATTGTAGGTTTCGTTTTAATTTCCAAGAACCATGGGAACAAAACTATTTTGTTATTATGAATAAAGATAAAGCTCAATGCCTCAACTGTTCAGTTGAGATTTATATAAAACATTATAATATCAGACGGCATTTTGATCTGAAAGAATTGATTTGTGGAGACAATTGAGAGTCATCAGCGACAAAACAAACGTGACGATATGAAATCGATAATATTGCAACGATGGACGAATTTGATTTGTTAGGTTTCGATGGATTCTCACAATCCGTTATAAAATATTTTTCATTTAATTGAATTTGTAAAGGATTGTTCTTTAGAAATAATATAAAATATTGTATGATTAATATTTTGTAAAATCCTGAGCATGGCTCCTTTCGGGAGGGAAGTAAAACTTGAGGTCCTTGTCGAAGATACACGATACATAAAAGGACTCTGTTCCTGATAGAGGGCTGAGGGCAAGTTTTGCAGTCAGTCGTTTAATTTCGACACTGGATGAATTCTGCACTTGAGAGCGTCGATAAAAAAAAATACTATTACTACTTCTGATTGTTGTAACCTGTCTCCCGTTTGGTGGTGGTATACGATGTGTTCTCGTGATCTATTTGTCTATTATTCTTACGTGACTTAGGTGTAAAATTCTACTTTTCTTCTGTATAACGTATTTTATTTCCTCACTTGTTCGTTTCTCAATTTATCCCTCCTTTCATGAATAATATATCTTCTGAAAACTTCGTTCTTGCAACCTGGTTTCCCTTCACATTGCACCTGGCACTGCAACTATGTTACAAACTATTGCTCGTATTTCTCTCCTCCTACAAAATGTTTTCTCTGTCTGTTATTACTTTAGTACTGCTTCGCACAAGACAACTATTTTGTATAATTTTTAGAAACACCGTTTTCATAGTCACGATTATCTTCATCTCTATCATAGTTTTCATAATTATCGTCATAACTATCATAGTTTTTCTCCTCCTCCTCCTCCTCCTCCTCCTCCTCCTCATCATCATCATCATCATCATCATCATCATCATCATCATCATCATCATCATCATCATAGCTTTCCTCAACAAAAAAATTTGCCCACCATTTGCATCAGAAATTTTCTTCAGCATTTTCATTAGAGTCATACTTTTCATCCTAAAGTTCCTCATCATTTCCATAATAAATTTAATAATTTTCGTCAAATTTTTCTTAGCATTTTATTTCGTTTTCCTATTCATATCAATCACAGTTTTCCTAAAAAATTTTAAATCATTTTCTCGTCATTTTCATAATCAGTTTTACTCAACATTTTTAATCAAAATCTTCCTCATTTTCATCATAGTTTCCCATTAATTTTCATCACAATTTTTCCATTCATTTTCACCATAATTTTCCACATCCTTTTCGTCATATTTTCCCCTCATTTTGTCATAATTTTTCTCCTCGTTTCCGTCATGGTTTTCCTAGTTCTTTCATCATAGTTTTCCTAGTATTTTCCGTCATGGTTGTCCTAGTTCTTTCCGTCATGGTTGTCCTAGTTCTTTCCGTCATGGTTGTCCTAGTTCTTTCCGTCATGGTTGTCCTAGTTCTTTCCGTCATGGTTGTCCTAGTCCTTTCCGTCATGGTTGTCCTAGTTCTTTCCGTCATGGTTGTCCTAGTCTTTTCCGTCATGGTTGTCCTAGTTCTTTCCGTCATGGTTGTCCTAGTTCTTTCCGTCATGGTTGTCCTAGTTCTTTCCGTCATGGTTGTCCTAGTCTTTTCCGTCATGGTTGTCCTAGTTCTTTCCGTCATGGTTGTCCTAGTTCTTTCCGTCATGGTTGTCCTAGTTCTTTCCGTCATGGTTGTCCTAGTCTTTTCCGTCATGGTTGTCCTAGTCTTTTCCGTCATGGTTGTCCTAGTTCTTTCCGTCATGGTTGTCCTAGTTCTTTCCGTCATGGTTGTCCTAGTTCTTTCCGTCATGGTTGTCCTAGTTCTTTCCGTCATGGTTGTCCTATTCCTTTTCGTCATTGTTTTCCTCGTCGTTTCTGTCATGGTTTTGCTCGTCTTTTTTTTTTTTTTTGTTTTGCTCGTCGTTTCCTTAGGGGTTTTCCTCGTCGTTTCTGTCATGGTTTTGTTCATCGTTTTTTTCATTATTTTGCTCGTCGTTTCCGTCATTATTTTCCTTGTTTCCGTCTGGTTTTGCTAGTCGTTTCTCATGGTTTTCCTCGTCGTTTCTGTTATGGTTTTGCTCGTTTTCGTCATGGTTTTGCTCGTCGTTTCTGTCATGTTTTTGCTCGTCGTTTTCGTCATGGTTTTGCTCGTCGTTTTCGTCATGGTTTTGCTCGTCGTTTTCGTCATGGTTTTGCTCGTCGTTTTCGTCATGGTTTTGCTCGTCGTTTTCGTCATGGTTTTGCTCGTCGTTTCTGTCGTGGTTTTGCTCGTCGTTTTCGTCATGGTTTTGCTCGTCGTTTTCGTCATGGTTTTGCTCGTCGTTTTCGTCATGGTTTTGCTCGTCGTTTTCGTCATGGTTTTGCTCGTCGTTTTCGTCATGGTTATGCTCGTCGTTTTTTAGTCATGGTTTTGCTCGTCGTTTTTTAGTCATGGTTTTGCTCGTCGTTTTCGTCATGGTTTTGCTCGTCGTTTTCGTCATGGTTTTGCTCGTCGTTTTCGTCATGGTTATGCTCGTCGTTTTTTAGTCATGGTTTTGCTCGTCGTTTCAGTCATAACTTTCCTCGTCGTTTGAGTCATAGTTTTCCTCATCTTTCCGTTAAAGTTTTCCCTGTCGTTCCTGCAATAGTTTTCCTCGATGACGTTAGATTAAAAATTCATTTCTTATGCTTGAACCTTCAAATAAAGACCTTAAAGATCAAAATTTGGAAGGAGATATTTGATAAGCCTTAATATGAAGTACCAAATTTCTTTTTAACATCTAGGTACATCACTTTTAGAGTATCAACTTTCGTCCATACAAAAAGAATAACAATTGATAATGTTAACAATATACGTACAACTATTTTATGTAAATTCCTGCAAAAATTAATTACGTTGGTTTAAAATTTTTCGTCATACTAAATCAGTCCATTTCTGTTTGGAGCAGAGTTCCCCTTGTGTATACAATGAGTAATTGCTTTTCATAAAAAGTTTAATTTAGTATACTGAAGAGTAAATATGCAAAAAATTTAATCTGCTAACTAGCAACCCAACATTGTATGCATGTATAGTTTCGTAGAAATTCTACGAAATTACACATTTGAGTATACATATAGCTATAGCTATATAAGTGTGTATAAAACCTCGTGAAAATTCATTCATGTCTGCTGTATAAGTAAATTCCCTGGAAAGAAAGACAGACTTCTTGCTCAAGATTTTCTAATTATACACTTGAAATGTCGTAAAGGTTACTTCATGTCTTGGAATGAGAAATGTAAGAAAGATTGCTGGAGCTGTCTTTGCAGATGCAGTGCACTTCCTGGTGATTTGTTTGGGGATTAACTGAGCAAGTGAATATTTTAAGCAGAGAACTGCTCCACATTAATAACTGCCTGGAAACCTCTCTTGAGTTGGCAGTCTTCACTTCATCTGTTTCTGTGATCTATGGGAAATGCTTTGGAGAAGAAAAGCTATGCATCTTAGCCACGTGGACAAACTCGAGGGTCTCTGAGAGACACGACCATATTTTTCCTTTCACGTTTAAGACTTCAAGTCGGTACCTTGTCATACTACGATAGTAATATTCTTTTTTTTTTTTGTGTGTGTGTAGGCTACCTTTTCTTTAGATTAGCACAGTCTAGTATATAGTCACGAAGCTTGAGTTGTGAGGGTGCTAGGAACAATAGACTGTGCTGGTATTATTTCGCATTGTCTGTAATGAGGCGATATTAGCGATCCTAGTGGTTAGCAACTATCTATGGATGCATATTTACTACGTATTGAGCTTCGTGACTGTATATACTAGAATGTGAGATTAGTATAAATTTTCCAAAGTAAGAGGTAATTTGAATTCTCATATTTTCATCATTTTCGACTGAATGTTAAAAATTCTTGCAATGACATATTACAGAAGATAAATGATTTTTTTATCACTATCCATTACCATAATTTCATTGTAGATATAGATAAACTTTTAATATTATATCCTTTTTATCAATTTGTACAGATCCAGAAACAAAATTTGGGCTACCTGAATTTCTGAGTGGAAGAGAAGGCCTAATGGCATTAACTTCACTAGAATAGATAGATGAATAAATAAATAGATAGATGGAAGGAAAAATAAGTAAATACATACATGAATGAATATATGAATAAATAAATACATAAATAAATAATTGAATAAGTAAATACATATACGAATAAATAAATAAGTAAATACATACGTGAATAAATATATGAAAAAATAAGAGAGAATAAATACATGAATGAATAAATAAATAAGTAAATACATACATGAATGAACAAATAAATAAATAAGTAAATACATACATGAATGAATAAATAAATAAATAAATAAATAAATAAATAAATAAGTAAATACATACATGAATGAATAAATAAATAAGTAAATACATATACATGAATGAATATATGAATAAATAAATAAATACATAAATAAATACACAAATAAATAAATACACAAATAAATAAATAATTGAATAAGTAAATACATATACGAATAAATACATGAAGAAACACATGAAAAAATAAGAGAGAGAATAAATACATGAATAAATAAATAAGTAAATACATACATGAATGAGCAAATAAATAAATAAGTAAATACATACATGAATAAATAAATAAGTAAATACATACATGAATTAATAAATAAATAAGTAAATACATACATGAATAAATAAATAAATAAGTAAATACATACATGAATGAATAAATAAATAAGTAAATACATGCCTGAATGAATGAATGAATAAATAAATAATAAATACATACACAAATAAATAATTGAATAAGTAAATACATACACGAATAAATAAATAATTAAGTAAATACATACGTGAACAAATACGTGAATCAATAAATAACTAATACATACATGAATGAATAAATAAATAAGTAAATACATACATGAATGAATGAATAAATAAGTAAATACATACATAGATAAATAAATAAATACATATTATATGAATAAATAAATAAATAAATACATGTATGCATGAATAAATTAATACATATTATATGAATGAATAAGTAAATACATACATGACTGAATAAATAAATAACTAAATACATACATTAATGAATGAATAAATACCTACATACATACATGCATGAATAAATACCTACATACATACATGCATGAATAAATAAATAAGTGAATAAATACATGAAAAATAAAGTGAATAAATACATGAATGAATAACTAAGTAAATACATATAGGAATGAATTAATGAATGAATAAATAGTAAATACATACATCAATGAATAAATAAGTAAATACATACATGAATGAATAAATAAGTAAATACATGAATAAATAAATAAGAAAAAAATATATGAATGAATAAATAAGTAAATACATACGTGAATAAATAAAAAAGTAAATAAGTAATTAAGATATTTATATAAGTTATTAAATAAGAAATAAGTACTAAGTGAATAAGTAATAAATAAATTAGTGAATAAGTAAGTAAAACCTTGTGCTTTTTTTGCTCCTTCATCCTTCTCCCTTTCTCTTCATTCTTTCCTCATCACAGTTTAGAAATTGGAGTACAACAGGGGGATTGTTTTGAATCCATTGCTCAAACAGTATTAATCGAAACGTGCTGTGGTGTGTCTAATACCTGGTTTTAGTAAACGCCTGCCCATTATTTTATGCGAGGCAGGCGATAAAAATCGACCTAAATATTTCTTGTTCGTTGTGTGACACGTGGGAACGCTGATAGCAGTGAAATATGTGGTCTACAACCCCATGACTTCGGCTCCTTGCCCACGATAAAGCTGGCGGCTGACGAAGGACATGCCCCTACAACTCTCACTGACATTCAGGCACTCACCTGCTTTCTACGTCTGGAAGCTTCAGGCTAAAGTAATACACTTTTCTTCTTAGCTGTGTTCCGTTTTCTCTTAGATGATCTATCTTCTTTTTCTTTGTCTTACTCATCTTTTCTCTTTCACAGTAACTTTTCTTGTTTCCTCGTATTTTGTCGCTCTTCTTCGCCATTTTGTCGCTATTGTTCTCGCTATTGTTGCTCTTTTCCGACATTTTCTCTCTGTTCTCCGTCATTTTCTCTCCGCTCTCTGCCCATCTGTAGCTCTTCGTCCCTTTGTCGCTCTTCTTCGTCCTTTTTCCGCTCTTCGCCATTTTGTCGCTATTGTTTTCGCTATTGTTGCTCTTTTCCAATATTTTCTTACTGTTCTCCGCCATTTTCTCGCCGCTCTCTTCGCCCATTTTTCGATCTTCTACGCCTATTTGTCGCTATTCGCCCATTTGTCGCTCATCTTTGCCCATTTGTTGCTCATCTTCGCCCATTTATCGCTCTTCTTCGCCCATTTATCGCTCTTCTTCGCCCATTTGTCGCTCTTCTTCGCCTATTTGACGCTATTCGCCCATTTGTCGCTAATCTTCGCCCATTTGTTCCTCATCTTCGCCCATTTGTCGCTCTTCTTCGCCCATTTGTCGCTCTTCTTCGCCCATTTGTCGCTCTTCTTCGCCCATTCGTCGCTCTTCTACACCTATTTGTCGCTATTCGCCCATTTGTCGCTCTTCTACGCCTATTTGTCGCTATTCGCCCATTTGTTGCTCTTCTTCGCACATTTATCGCTCTTCTACGCCTATTTGTCGCTATTCGCCCATTTGTCGCTCTTCTTCTCCCATTTATCGCTCTTCTACGCCTATTTGTCGCTATTCGCCCATTTGTCGCTCTTCTTCGCCCATTTATCGCTCTTCTACGCCTGTTTGTCGCTATTCGCCCATTTGTCGCTCTTCTTCGCCCATTTATCGCTCTTCTACGCCTATTTGTCGCTATTCGCCCATTTGGCGCTCTTCTACGCCTATTTGTCGCTATTCGCCCATTTGTCGCTCTTCTTCGCCCATTTATCGCTCTTCTACGCCTGTTTGTCGCTATTCGCTCATTTGTCGCTCTTCTACGCCTATTTGTCGCTATTCGCCCATTTGTTGCTCTTCTTCGCCCATTTGTCGATCTTCTTCGCCCATTTATCGCTCTTCTACGCCTATTTGTCGCTATTCGCCCATTTGTCGATCTTCTTCGCCCATTTGTCGATCTTCTTCGCCCTTTATCGCTCTTCTACGCCTATTTGTCGCTATTCGCCCATTTATCGCTCTTCTTCGCCCATTTATCGCTCTTCTTCGCCCATTTATCGCTCTTCTTCGCCCATTTATCGCTCTTCTTCGCCCATTTGTCGCTCTTCTTCACCCATTTTTCGATCTTCTTCGCCCATTTGTCGCTCTTCTTCACCCATTTTTCGATCTTCTTAGCCAATTTGTCGCTATTCTTCGCCCATTTGTAGTCATCTTCGCCCATTTGTTTCTCATCTTCGCCCATTTATCGCTCTTCTTCGCCAATTTGTCGCTCTTCTTCACCCATTTTTCGATCTTCGTCCATTTGCCGGCCTTGTTCGCCCTTCTACGCCCATTTGTCGTCTTTCTTTGCCCCCGTATCGCCCTTCTTCGCTCTTTTGTCGCCCTTCTTCTCCTTTTTCGCCTCTTTGTCGCTCTTCACCTCCCATTTTTCGATCTTCTTCGTCCCTTTGTCTCTGTTCTTCGTCGCTTTGTCGCTCTTTGCTCAATTGTCTCCCTTTTTCGTCCCCTTTTCGCCCTCATACGCCCTTATTGGACCCTTTGTAGCTCTTATTCGTCCCTTTGTCGCCCTTCGCGCTTTTCAACCATCTCCTTCGCTCTCTTTGTATTTCGGCTTCGTCCATTTTGTTTCTTTACTTTACTCTTTTATCGTTGCTCTTGATGTTATATAGCTGATATTCTTTTTTCGTCCATTATGTAGATTTTTTCTTGTATATTTCTTTATATTATTTTCATATTTTTTTGCACAGTTATCTCACATTATTTGTTGTAGCCTACATGAAGCCAGCAATGACTCGCCTAAGCTATAGGCTTTTGACCTGTTGTATTCCTGGTAGAAACAAGCATGCCAAAATGATGGTGATCGTTGCACAGTGGTGAACAATACTGTGCTTTCAATGTACGGAGGAGGAACCCAAAGGCTTACACTGAAGCCTGAGGTTTATTGTGCTTACCACTCCTGTCCTCATCACTGATTGGGTAGCCGAATGGCCGCGCTCTTGTACAAGTAGCCTACAGCACGCCGCACCGTGAACTTAACCCGGGCTATTGTATGGATAATGATGGCGAAATAAGTCCGAGGTCTAATGCCGAAAAGTAACCAGCAATTCTACTTCAATTGGTTGAGGGAAAACCCAGGAAAAAAACCTAACTAGGTAATTTCTCTCAACCAGGATTTGAACCCCGGCCCGCTCGCTTCATAGCCAGACGTGCTGACCATTACTCCACAGCGGTGGACATGACCAGGTGTTACGAGCAGTACAGTTACTTCAGTGTTGCCAACTGTGAAGCCTGCTCCCTCACGTAGTCGTTTCTGGCTGCAGAACCCATAATTACCGATTTTCCAGCAGTGATTACGGACTTCTTAACAGCAGCCGACCTCTACACGCACGTCTTAAATCCAGCGCCGACTAATTGCGGGGGGATCCCGACGAAACGCTGCACAGATTTACCGCGAGTTGAAGTGGTTTAACCCTTGCAGCACCGGTGAATTACCATAACATCGTCATTCCAGCTAAAGTGGCAGCATTTCCGGTTACAGACCATGAGGATCCGGGTTCAGTTTCTGGCGAAGAACTAAAGACTTCCCTTTTTGTAAATTCTGCAACGCAACAGACCAGAGTGGAATATGATTATTGTAAAATTAACGTTATGGTTACGATTTTATAAATATCCTAATCTTTCCTTTCTACTTTTTTCTCCACCTCTCCGAATATATTTAATTTCCGCCTTTATGAGCTTATATAGGTAATGCATGACGGTAATATTAAAGTTAGGGTCGACTTTTCGCCATTGGAGGGAACTTTCTGTCTTACTGTCCACATGAACACATGGCAGGATTCACTAACACAACTTCAGGAAAAGATTTAAGATAACACAAGACACCACTTTGATAACAGTCATCCAAAAATTCTATACCTTATTTCAGTTTCCTTACCTCCTCTCCATTGGATTCTTCTTCTTTGTTCTTGTTCTTTCTCGTTTTTCTCTTATACGTATTTTCATTATCTTTCTTCATATTCATCTTTTTCTCTTCTTTCTCCTTAAATCACTTCCTTCTTACTCCTTTTTGCCTACACTTTCTCTACTTCCTCATTCGTCTTTCTTCATATCTGCTTTATTCTCTACTTTCCTCTGATCTTGCTCCTGTTCCCTGCACTTCTTTCTTTAGTCTTCTCTCCCTCCTTTCCTTGTGCCTGTTCTTCCTCTCTTTGCCTTTTGCCTGATCTTCCTCCTTTTGCATTTTGTCTGATCTTCCTCCTATCGCCTCCTCTTTTTCTTTTGTCTTTTGCCTGTTCTGCCTCCTTTTGCCTTTTCCCTGCTCGTCCTTTTGCCTGCTCTTTCTCCTTTGCCTCCCTTCTCCCTTTTACAACTTGCTTGCTCTTCTTCCTCTTTTTCTTGCCTGCTCTCTCCTTACCTGCTCTTTCTCCTCTTGCCTGCTCTTTCTCCTCTTGCCTGCTCTTTCTCCTCTTGCCTGCTCTTTCTCCTCTTGCCTGCTCTTTCTCCTCTTGCCTGCTCTTCCTCCTCTTGCCTGCTCTTCCTCTTGCCTGCTCTTCCTCCTCTTGCCTGCTCTTTCTCCTCTTGCCTGCTCTTTCTCCTCTTGCCTGCTCTTTCTCCTCTTGCCTGCTCTTTCTCCTCTTGCCTGCTCTTTCTCCTCTTGCCTGCTCTTTCTCATCTTGCCTGCTCTTTCTCATCTTGCCTGCTCTTCCTCTTGCCTTCTCTTCCTCATCTTGCCTGCTCTTTCTCCTCTTGCCTGCTCTTCCTCCTCTTGCCTGCTCTTTCTCCTCTTGCCTGCTCTTCCTCCTCTTGCCTGCTCTTCCTCCTCTTGCCTGCTCTTTCTCCTCTTGTCTGCTCTTCCTCCTCTTGCCTGCTCTTTCTCCTCTTGTCTGCTCTTCCTCCTCTTGCCTGCTCTTTCTCCTCTTGCCTGCTCTTTCTCCTCTTGCCTGCTCTTTCTCCTCTTGCCTACTCTTCCTCCTCTTGCCTGCTCTTTCTCCTCTTGCCTACTCTTCCTCCTCTTGCCTACTCTTCCTCCTCTTGCCTGCTCTTTCTCCTCTTGTCTGCTCTTCCTCCTCTTGCCTGCTCTTTCTCCTCTTGCCTGCTCTTCCTCCTCTTGCCTGCTCTTCCTCCTCTTGCCTGCCCTTTCTCCTCTTGCCTGCTTTTCCTTCTCTTGTCTACTCTTTCTTGACTCTCCTACTCTTTCTCCTCTTGCCTGCTCTTCCTCCTCTTGCCTGCTCTTTCTCCTCTTGTCTGCTCTTCCTCCTCTTGCCTGCTCTTTCTCCTCTTGCCTGCTCTTCCTCCTCTTGCCTGCTCTTTCTCCTCTTGCCTGCTCTTTCTCCTCTTGCCTGCTCTTCCTCCTCTTGCCTACTCTTTCTCATCTTGCCTGCTCTTCCTCCTCTTGCCTGCTCTTTCTCCTCTTGTCTGCTTTTCCTCCTCTTGCCTGCTCTTTCTCCTCTTGCCTGCTCTTTCTCCTCTTGCCTGCTCTTTCTCCTCTTGCCTGCTCTTCCTCCTCTTGCCTGCCCTTTCTCCTCTTGCCTGCCCTTTCTCCTCTTGCCTGCCCTTTCTCCTCTTGCCTTCCCTTTCTCCTCTTGCCTGCTCTTTCTCCACTTGCCTGCTCTTTCTCCTCTTGCCTGCTCTTTCTCCTCTTGCCTGCTCTTTCTCCTCTTGCCTGCTCTTTCTCCTCTTGCCTGCTCTTCCTCCTCTTCCTCCTCTTGCCTGCTCTTTCTCCTCTTGCCTGCTCTTCCTCCTCTTCCCTGCTCTTTCTCCTCTTCCCTGCTCTTTCTCCTCTTGCCTGCTCTTTCTCCTCTTGCCTGCTCTTTCTCCTCTTGCCTGCTCTTCCTCCTCTTCCCTGCTCTTTCTCCTCTTGCCTGCTTTTCCTTCTCTTGTCTACTCTTTCTTGACTCTCCTACTCTTTCTCCTCTTGCCTACTCTTTTTCCTCTTCTTGCCTGCTCTTCTCTTTCCTGTTTTCTTATCTTCTCGTGTTTCTCCTTTTATTTCTCGTATGTCATCACTCTGCTTTTCTACAACTCCTGTTCTCTTCCAGTTTTCTTCTGTTTGTCCATTTCTTCTGTTATATATTTCTTCTGCCTTCTTTCATCTTATTCTTTATCCATCTCCATACGTTTCTTCTTTATTCATCTCTCTCATTCTTGCATTCATTCTTTAACATTTTTTGTTTGATATTTCATAAAACTGTACCTTATAATATTTGGGCTGACCGGGTCTAACCGCAGTTAGGTCAGTAGTTACTAGTTACTTCTCATTGTGGTGCCAGGATTCCATTACTGCGTCGAGTGTTGAATAGAAGGCAGATTTTCTGCGCGTAAATTGATCTGCACGTTCCAATTTAATTTAACCATTGATCCAGTATTTAATTACTTCACCTCACAGATGCATTGGATCCCCTTTTAATGTACTTTATTAAATAATTAATTACCTTTGACAACTCTCCGTCGATAACACCGCCAGCATCCAATTACTTAGTATGGAGGACTGACGAAGTTTTTAATCGATTTAAGTTAATTGTCGGGAAGATTAAGTGATAAAGGCAAACTGACGGGCACTGTCCCATGCGTTTTGAGCTACTTCTAAAATACATTATGGCGTTATAAGAATATAATTATTTTTTTCTGACGTTGTTGACTTCCTAAACTGTCATACATCACTGAAGACAAATAAGTTAATATTCCCACGGGAAAGCGAGACTTCTTTGAGTCAATTAGAAGTTCAAGCGCCATATTGTAACTTCTCAAGGGATTTTCTATTCGCATAGTTATTTCCTCGCGGATATATTACTAGATATACAGGGTGATTCAGACCATCCGTAACAGTAATTTATTTCGGAAACTAGTGTATAAAATTTTTCGAGACAAAAATATTTGTAACTAAACCACATGTGAACTTTCACTTGAGCTTGATTTCATCAATCAGCTCTAACAGGAAGTAGGGTCAGTGGCGTATCACTTTAAAATTTCAAATGAGAGTCGGGTCAAATAAGATACCATTTGATAGAGCTCTTCAAAACAAACAACTTTCATAGGAAAAGTTTTTATTAATTCCTACTCTTTCAATGAGAAAACGTACGAAAAGCAATGGGTGATTCGGGCCACCTGTAAGTCATTTATTTCGGAAACTAGTGCATGAAAATTTTCGAGACAAAAATATTTATAACTGAACCACATGTGAACGTTCACTTCAGCTTGATTTCATCAATCATTTCTAACAGAAAGTAAGGTCAGTGGCTTATCACTTTAAATTTTCAAATGGGAGTCGGGTCAAATAGGGTACCATTTGATAGAGCTCTTCAAAACAAACAACTTTCATAGGAAATGTTTTTATCAATTCCTACTCTTTCAATGAGAAAACGTACAATCACCTGTATGAATCACCCTGTATGATACGGCCATTCTTCGTGATGATGATGATGATGATGATGATGATGATGATGATGATGAAACTGGTAATAAGCGATCTGAGTTTTCATTGCGTTTGTGTGTAAAAAAAGTTCTGTTTTTTTTTATTGGGTAATTTTACGACGCTTTATCAACATCTAGGTTATTTAGCGTCTGAATGAAATGAAGGTGATAATGCCGGTGAAATGAGTCCGGGGTCCAGCACCGAAAGTTACCCAGCTTTTGCTCGTATTGGGTTGAGGAAAAACCCCGAAAAAAACCTCAACCAGGTAACTTTCCCCAACCGGGATTCGAACCCGGGCCACCTGGTTTCGCGGCCAGACGCGCTGACCGTTACTCCACAGGTGTGAACTTCTGGGGTTTTCACCGCGTATTTGCAATTTGGAATTTTCAACGTTTCGGAACTATTTAGGCCTACAGATCTACCATGAGGATAATAGAGTAGGCCTATCAGACCTGATAGATCGACAGCTCTTCTGTGTTCTGTAGGCTTATCAAAATAGTTGTGAGAAGTTCCGTATCATTGGATTAGTTTTCATTCCGTCAGCAAGCAACTGAAGTCTTTAAAAATAGATTGACATCAGCAATTCATAGATTCATAATCGTCAATACCTGCCATATTCTACCACTGTTCTTAAGGGATAATAAACTTTGCAATACTATATGGTAATGTTCGTACTGATGCAGTGTTTAATTTTGTACAAAAATGTTTGTATATAGGCCTAATTGTTATGAAAGTGATATGATATGAGGACGAGGGGAAAGGGCTGAGAATATGTGAGAAGCAAGAAGGACTGAAGAGAAGTGAGGTACAATGACGAGGACTAAGGGAAAAAGAGCAAATGGAAAGCCTAAAGGAACATGAGCTGCAAGAAGGGCTTAGATTAGATGAAATGAGGAGTAAGTAGAAGAGCTAAGAGGACGAGAGGTGCAAGAAGGGTTTAGAGGACGTGAAGTGCAAGGAGGGCTTAGAGAAAGTCGGTAGCAAGTAAAAGGACTGAGGACGAGAGGTGCAAGTACGGCTTAGAGGACGTGGAGAGCAAGAAGGGTTTAGATGAAATGGGGAACAAGAAAAAGAGCTAACAAGCAAACGTTCTGATGGGGGCAGATAAAAAAGTTATTTTTTTTCTTTCACCATATTAATAATGTCAAAAGAAGTGCTTATACAAAATATTTTGGCCACTCGACCGCAATTATAGTGAGGATCACGTAAGTTCAGTTCCCAAACAGCAAATATTTCCGCCTTGTCAGTGTTGCCAACTGTTACCAGATATCACCACATGTAGTAAAATCACGATCCTATGTACTGAATGACTTCTTTACTCACCGTACTTTACCTTAATGTTGGAAGGTTATTCTAAATAGTTTCAATAATAATGAGAAATGTATTGCTATGTTCTATTCTTTTATTCCTTTACATTATTATTAGTATTAGCATTAATAGGTTACTAGACGTAAATATACAACAAAGTATAGTATATAATATTCAAGAATCAAATCTGTTCCAAGACCAATTAAATTATTGTCACTTCACTTCAAAGATTCCAGCGTACATATACTGTACTTCCTAAAGGTAGATAAATTAATAACCAATTGTCTTTTGGTTGGAATTCGAATGAACTTCTGATTATCTTTTGAAATTAGTAAGGAAATGGATAATACAACTATGCTAAAACTGAAATAATAATAAATCAACTTACAAAAATAATTTTGGTCCTTAAAAGCCATAAGTAATTTCACTTCTAGATACCTTTTTAAAGATTTCATTTGTTTGTAAATTGCTTAATAATGCTACACTTACACTTATTATTTCTGCAACTCCACGTCTGTCATTGAAAAAATGTATGATACATAACTGTGAAGTCTCTTTTTGGCTCTTGTGTCCTAAATTTAAATAAGAAAAAGCAAATGATTCAAGAAATGTGAGCTGGTGAAAATTAAATACTCAATTAATAAAATAATTACTACCAAAAGAATATTTTATTAATTCTATACAAAAGATGGATTACACAGAACAGATGGCCAGAAATCATAGATTTATACACAACATACAGCATGAAACGATCATCAAAAAATGCTTTTTGTACACAATAACATCTTTCAAACGAAGTGAAATAGCCAATAAGTTCAATAAATATTATGCTAATAAGTAATAACTATAATTAATAATTATCTACAAGCTGTAAAAGGGAATAAAATAGTATATTGTTGAAATTAGGGGGTTATGGTTTATTACGTGTATTTATAATTTTAATTACTTTTACTACATTTAATTATATTTTAATTTCTATTAGATTAGTTGGTGGTGTGGTTGTTAGTTTTATCTGTGTACGTCAGACTATTAAGGAAAAACTGAAAGAAATATTAAATCTACTATCTACTTTATATAACAATATTTAATCAAGAACTGAATATTACTATTAATTTAATAACATAAGACCCAAAACATCTCCAAGTCCAGACAATACACATGCTGATTTTCTTAAACATGTTGGCAAACAAGCAAACTCACTACTTTTATCTTGTAATCTCATCTAAAATACAATATCTGTCTGGAGAAAATCTATCATAACATCAATTTTGAAAAGCAATTATTCAACTAATATCTTTTCGAGTTATCGACAGATACCACTTACTAGTATGATAGCCAAAATTATGGAAGAGATGATTTCATAGATTGAATTGGTTCCTGGAATCTAGTAACTAACTTTCATTTTATTGGGTTGACTTTAGAGAATTGCATTCAACAAATGGACAGATTTTAAATTTTAGTCAAGATATTAAAGATATTTTAAACAGAAAACAAAACAACTTAACAATTTTAATTTATTTTCAAGGATCATATGGCTCTGTAGATATAAATCACTTAAGAAATTGCAAACTTAGGGTGTCCATGATAAAGTGTTACACTGGGTCAGTGACTTGATTATTTGATTCATTGTCACAAATATGTAAATAGAGACAGATTCATCTGGGCTTCCCACATTGTTGTTTTCAGGAATACATTTTTCAATATTAATGTCGATGGTCTAACTAAAGAAATAGATCTTATGATAATCTCATCATTTGCAGATAATATGGTTGTCTAGAACAAAAAATCACAGTCCACAAATATTAATAAACTGAGCCAAAATCCCAACAGACTTTTTGACTCTACTTGGAGAACTCAAACTTGCTCAATTAAGGAAAACTTTACTAATAAAACACAATCCCAAGTTATTTCAAAATGAATAGTATATAAGTTAACTTTAACAGATGATGTTAAGAAATGTGATACTTCTCCAGACATTTTAAAAATCATTAGAAACGATAAATGATCTGGTCAGTGAGTGACTACATACAGTATTTTTTATAGATGGATCCTGTTTACCAAGCCATAGATGTAGTGGTGTTGTAGTACAATACCAGTATATTCCCTTTTACAGGGAATTATATTCAAACACTTGTTTGCCCCATTTTAACCGTGACAACGCTTTTTAGCTTTTTAAACATTCTGGTTATTGTAGCCTATTGTGTTTGTGTTTAGTGAAAGATTTTAGATAAGGGCGCAAATAGCCATAGTAGCTGACGCGCCCTTTTTAAACGCCACTAACTAACTAACTAACTAACTAACTAACTAACTAACTAACTAACTAACTAACTAACTAACTAACTAACTAACTTCAAACACTGACTAATTTTGATAGTGAAAATTTAGATACACTTTTAAGCTTACAAAATCTCCAGTATCGACTTCATAAATCTGAGAAGGTTGTCATACTATCAGATTCAAAATCAGATGTTCTTGCTGCAGTAATGGACGTAACAGCAAGAAATCTCAATATTTTACAGTGTTTTAATATTTTAAGCAAAATGGTCGAATTACATCGACGACTGGTACTTCCGTGGATCCATGAACTTTATGGAGTGGGAGGTAATGAGGTAGCTGAAAGGTAGCAAAATTACTGTAAGGTTATCTATACCTGCATCTTACTACACTGTTAAAAGAATAACAAGATCAGAACATGACAATGTGGTAACAAAAATCGGAATGATTCTAAAGCAAATGAAAAAATTGCAATAGGCCATCCGGCGTCTGCTCCACGATGGAGGAAAATCCTCAGAAGAAACCAACTAATCAGACCAAATGGGGGATCCAAACTACCCTCGAGTGCAGCTCTGAATTTGCAGGCCAACGAGTCTACCGACTAAGCTACATTGGTGGCTCCACTAAAAATATGAAGTACATGGCACTCAGATTATTAAATTGACAAACCTAAACAATTATTCATCAGTTAAGCTATAAAATATAATACATAGCAAGCAAGTTAATTCAATTTAAAAGTATAAACAATTCAATCAGTTGAAATATACAGAAACTGATAATAAATATCATGCAAATTACTTCACATTACAAGCATAAACAATTCATCACTTGTGGTATACAGCCTACTATTTAATTTACAGCACATACAATTCATCAGTTAAGCTATAGACCTACAGTCTACTATTCAATTTACAGCATATATAATTCATCAATTAAGCGAAACAAAAATATAGTACAATACATAGTAAAAATAATACACCTAATTTAATAACTGAACTTCTATGAAAATCTACAGTGGCAGTACTCATATTATCACAGGCCATGATTGTCTCAAATATTTACAAAGAACTGATATTTCAGAATCTCCCCATGCCATTTCTGAAATCTCAATGAAGATATGGATCATTGTCTTGACTGTTTAACTTTACACAGCTTTCAATCATCTGGTTAAATATTGGAGTGCAAGATAAGAAATGACATCAACTGCTGAACACTTGGTATCAATCAACCAACAACTTCATTACATTAAAGGGGAAAAAAAACTGAAAGAATTAATTGTATATAGACACAACACATAAGACAAGGCCGCTTCAGAACAGTAATTGGCAAGGCTCCGTTGTTTTAGGATTCTTATGTAGATTCAATTTCACCTGAAAGAAAAAAGTAGCATCTATAAGTAGTAGTGGTAGTAGTAGAGATAATAATAATAATAATAATAATAATAATAATAATAATGACTGTAAAGTATGGAAATTAATATTGCAATGTAATATCAAAAGGTGATTTCACACCATCAACTCTTATCATTTAGTACAACTCTTATCATTTAGTACAACAAATCTATTATATTCAGTTGCAATCACCAGTAGCTGTTCTTTCCTCCATTTTGTTGTTGGCTGATTTTTCACAAGTCTGCTATGATATGCAGCACTATCCATGACAATAACGCATTGCCCTAATGTTCTCAGGTCAACAACTGTGTTTGCACCCACTTCTCAACTACAGGGCTATTCATAGCACTATGGTAGTCCTGACTTTTCTTTCAATTGCATGAAAAAATTAAATCAGCACCTGCAATAAAAATTATACCTGGGCATATAATTACGTCACATGAATTCACAGCATTTAAATAAAGAAAATAAAACATAACATAACATGACATGACATGAGATCCTCTTTGGTGAAAGGCTTTCCCACGTTTTTATTTAGTCACCAATTTTTATATTTTTGTACCCTGATTTAAAAAATTACTCTTGCCAAATTTATGTAAAATATAAATCAATATAACTTACCGAGTATAAATCCACCTTTCGTTCCGGCATCTAATCTTCCACCCTCATTTGTTGGTCTATGAATAACACCATTCATGTCACTGGAAACTTCACCTGGTTTATTTCATGAATAAGTGGGTGATCATACTTAAAAAAACAGAGAGAGAAAAGCAATTCACATTGACACTCTAAGAGACACAAAAATTTTAAAGACAGGAAAACCGTTCAAGAATTTTATAACTAACCTCTAGTTATAATATGAAACTATTAATTGCAAAACATGTTGTTCCCACCTGAATTCATTACTAGTAGCCTATATTAATTGCAATTTCATATTCCACATAAGTGTTAATCTATTTGTTAGTAAAAAATTCAATCACTCAATGTCTCACAATACATTGAAATTTACCATTCATAAAAATCCAAGTCTCATCCAAGAATACTACGGGTTTAGGGTTCTCACGCTCCACATTTCTTATATATTCTCTTAAAAACGAATAACATCACTTTCTCATACATGTGTATAAGGATCCCCTTTGCTCCATAGAAATTTCATCTCTTTCAAAATTTTTTTCACCGATGATAAGGATACTCTAAATAAATATGTTTCATAATCATCATTCATATGTTCCAGAACTTTTGCTGCTGTTAGTACTTCCCCTGTAACAGTAAATGAAAATTATGCCATATTTTTATACATAGGCCTATGACTAATATCAGAATTACATTGCATAAATCAACACAATAATTCCTGTAACTTCCCTACCTTTATGTAACTTGTCATAAATAAATCTCGCAATTGCATCTTTCGTAAAATCATCAGCATCAGTCACTGGATGTTTACGTAGTCTATGTTTTCCTGGTGTCACGAGTGGGGTCCCCTTGTGTGAATTTATCACTTTCGTGGCTGTAGTTAAGCCAAGCTGTAATAACAAATAATAACATAATACTTCTAAAAATTGTTATATCATAAAATGCATGCATAATACCAACATTTACAGCTATATGAATAGAAAATGATCAACATGTTAGGTTGGGTCTACGATAGGTTTAAGTAGGCTAATATTTAGGTAATTCTCCAGAAAAGCTACACCAAAGAAGGCATAATTTTATTTTGTTTAATTGATTTCTATGATATTTACATAGTGATGAACACGTGGTTTTAGTGCACAGCCACAAATACTTTCAGCACAAAAATCCTTTGACACTTACCTGTATATTCTAATGCATTGTTGTAGTCCCTCCCTCAAACTTGTTACTAATTACCAATATAACATGCGAGAGGTCCAGGACGAAGAGAAATGGTTAGTTTCCCAGTAGTGCGTCCTCGTCCTCTCGAGTGTTATATCTTAACAAGTACTTTGGGTGGGGTAGCTTTTCTGAAGAAACACCATATTTAATATTACTTAGACCAGTCATGAATAAATTATTCAGCCAGAGTCAACGTTCCTATGCTTTATAGAGTATGTTATATAGTTATTATATAAAACTGAATTATTTTTAAGCACCATAACAGGCCAACATTCATGTAATATTTGCTGCAATATCAAGTTAATAATTACAATATGACTTGTATTTTCTTCGGCCGATGTGGCATGTAAATTGTGATCTGAACGGTTAATTTAATACCAAAAGAGAAAACTGGAAATTTACTTTCGTGCTGTTTGATTACTTGTTCGTCTAATTTGTAAATGTATTTAAGCTATCACCTATTGCAGTATTACAGTATCTTAAATGTATTTAGTTTGGCAATATGAAAATCACTGACTTGATTAAACATTAGGCCTAACCTAAAAATTTGTTTTGTTTGACCACAATCATGAAATTATTAGTGCAAACTCCTAAAACTGAATACCACTTTGAAATGTATGCTTAAGAATACTTACTCCTAATAATTGTCCTATTCTGGTTGTAATTGCTGTCTCCGTTAGCATAATTCCTTCTTCATTATCTTCTTTCTTCAACTCATTATACACGTGAACTACAGATTTCTGAAGCGTACTCTGAATGCCACACATTTTCTTCCTTGGAGGAGTCACTGCAACACTATTTCATTTTTTTGACATAGTAATAAAAATCTAAACACGAAAGAAATTCATTAAAATTTGAAATAATATTTCTATCCATTACCCACGTGCATTATCACGCCCAAGTATATTATATTCATTCGTACTTATCTGACTATTCTTGAATTATAACCACAACGCAACACATAACATAACTATTATGTATTAATATTAATACTAATATTAATTAATTATTAATAAGTTCGAATTTCACTATCTTCCAGTAACCGGCTGAGAAATCTAGTACAATTTTAATTTCATGGAACTCCAGTACCGGCAAATATTGTCGATATTTGCCTCAGCTGCCAACATATCGGTTACAAAATCACTACCATTTATAGTATTTGTCAGTATCGAAATTCGAAACGAAGTTGGCAATAGAAAATTCAACCTTCAAACTAGAAAATCACCATAATCCACTAGCATTTGTAGTAATGGGGGAAAAATGGTTAGGTTTCACCCTTAGGGTATCAAGTTACCTGGTCTTCCCTATACGAGGGCCTTAAAAATTAAGTTCGTCAGGGGCCGTTAACAGAAATAAAACAGAATTTTATTGGAAAAATTTATTGGAACAGACACAGCCATTGTTGGGCTGTTTTCAACATATTCCCAACCGGAATTGAGACATTTGTCATATCATGGGATCGGCAGAGAGGTGCACACGATTGTCAAACGCTGGTTCCTATCCCAGGCGGCTGAATTCTACGACACAAAGATACAAAAATTGATCCCATGGTACGATAAATATCTCGGTTCCAGTGAGGGATATGCTGACAAATAGCACAACAATTGCTTTATCTGTTTCACTAAATCTTTCCATATAATTGTGCTTTTTTTCTGTAGACGGTCCCAGGGAAAATCACTTTCTGGATGGCCTCGTAATTGCGGTCGAGTGGCCAGAGTTTGAATAAGCACTTCTTTTGACATTATTAACATGGTGGAAGAAAATAAATTTAACTTTTTTATCTGCCTCCATCAGAATGTTTGCTTGTAAGAAGAGTGGAGTGCAAGAAGGGTTTACATGAAATGGGGAGCAGCAAGTAAAAGCGCTAAGAAATCGTGAGATGGAAGAAAGGCTTAAAGAACATGGAATGCATTAAGGACTTAGAGAAAATGATGAGTAAGTAAAGGGCTAAGAGGACGTGAGGTACAAGAAGGGTTTAGAGGACGTGAAGTGCAAAAAGGGCTTAGAGGAAGTGGAAAGCAATTAAAAGGGCTAATGCGACATAATATACAAGGAGGACTTAGAAGAAGTGGGATGCAAGTTAAAGGGACTAAGAGAACGTGAGGTGCAAGAAGTGCTTAGAGGAAGTGGGGAGGAAGTAAAAGGGCTGAGTGGACATGAGATACAAGAAGCGTTTAGAGGACGTGAGGTGCAAAAAGGACTTAGAGGAAGTTGGAAGCAATTAAAAGGGCTAATGGGACATGATATGCAAGGAGGACTTGGAAGAAGTGGGATGCAAGTTAAAAGGACTAAGAGGACGTGAGATACAAGAAGGGTTTAGAGGACGTGAAGTGCAAAAAGGGCTTAGAAGGAGTGGGAAGCAATTAAAAGGGCTAATGGGATATGATAGCCTATACAAGGAGGGCTTATTAGGAGAAGTGGGATGCAAGTTAAAGGGACTAAGGGAACGTGAGGTATAAGAAAGAAGTGTTTAGAGGAAGTGGGGAGGAAGTAAAAGGGCTGAGAGGACGTGAGTTGCAAGAAGTGCTTAGAGGAAGTGGGAAACAAGTAAAAGGGCTAAGAGAACGTGAGATACGAGAAGGGTTTAAAGGACATGATGTGCAAAAAGGGCTTAGAGGAAATGGGAAGTAATTAAAAGGGCTAATGGGACATGATATACAAGGATGACTTGGAAGAAGTGGAATGCAAGTTAAAGGGACTGAAAGAACTTGAAGTGCAAGAAGTGCTTAGAGGAAGGGGGAGGAAGTAAAAGGGCTGAGAGGACGTAAGATTCAAGAAGTGCTTAGAGGAAGTGGGGAACAGTAAAGGCGCTAAGAGGACGTGAGATACAAGAAGGGTTTAGAGGACGTGAAGTGTAAAAAGGGCTTAGAGGAAGTGGGAAGCAATTAAAAGGGCTAATGGGACATGATATACAAGGAGGGCTTAGAAGAAGTGGGATGCAAGTTAAAGGGTCTAAGAGAACGTGAGGTACAAGAAGTGTTTAGAGGAAGTGGAGAGGAAGTAAAAGGGCTGAGAGGACGTGAGTTGCAAGAAGTGCTTAGAGGAATTGGGGAACAAGTAAAAGGGCTAAGAGAACGTGAGATACGAGAAGGGTTTAAAGGACATGATGTGCAAAAAGGGCTTAGAGGAAATGGGAAGTAATTAAAAGGGCTAATGGGACATGATATACAAGGATGACTTGGAAGAAGTGGAATGCAAGTTAAAGGGACTAAGAGAACGTGAGGTGCAAGAAGTGTTTAGAGGAAGTGGGGAGGAAATAAAAGAGGGTAAGAGGACGTGAGATGCAAGAAGGGCTTAGAGGAAGTGGGGAACAAGTAAAAGGGCTAAGAGGACGAAAGGTGCAAGAAGGGCTTATAGGATGTGAAGTGCAAGAAGGGCTTTGAGGAAGTGGGGAACAAGTAAAAGGGCTAAGAGGACGAAAGGTGCAAGAAGGGCTTATAGGATGTGAAGTGCAAGAAGGGCTTAGAGGATGTGAAGTGCAAGAAGGGCTTTGAGGAAGTGGGGAACAAGTAAAAGGGCTAAGAGGACGAAAGGTGCAAGAAGGGCTTATAGGATGTGAAGTGCAAGAAGGGCTTTGAGGAAGTGGGGAACAAGTAAAAGGGCTAAGAGGACGAAAGGTGCAAGAAGGGCTTATAGGATGTGAAGTGCAAGAAGGGCTTTGAGGAAGTGGGGAGGAAGTAAAAGAGCTAAGAGGATGTGAAGTGCAAGAAGGTCTAAAATAAAGTGAGGAGGTTGGCTAAGAGAGTAAGTATATGAAG
Source organism: Periplaneta americana (assembly GCF_040183065.1). NCBI lineage: Eukaryota > Metazoa > Arthropoda > Insecta > Blattodea > Blattidae > Periplaneta > Periplaneta americana. The sequence continues at coordinate 17,063,111 of NC_091117.1, read as the reverse complement.
TGAACAGGAAGGGAAGGAATGGGTTCATGGCAAGAGGACCAAGACAAAGGCGGAGTACTAAGAAAGGACGACAGGGAAGAAAAGGAAGTGAAGGGAAACGAAAAGATACGAAAGGTGGAGTGGGGAAGAAGGCTGTCTGGTGGAAGTTAGTTTTAAACCCGGGAAGGAATGCGCCGTGTGATAAGGCAGCGGACGGGTTTAATTCCTTGGATGATATTAATTGTGACACTTGATTGCCTCGAGTCCGCCGCTGCGATTCCGGTCCGCGCCTTGAGACACGGATTATTGAATTCCGGAAAACCAGGTGCTGGGTTCAACTTGTGCATAGTTCCCAACACTCACGACAGACTTCGTGACGGGCTGTCCTACTTTTCCTGCCGGAGAAATTCTCCGCGTACTTCTTTCACCAATTCACAATTGTACAGTTTCACCATTAAAGCCTGAATGCAGTTTTAATTCCGGCAGACTAGTTCGTTAATGAACAGTCTTGAAAGTATGGGCACTGTTTAGTGGCGGCGAATGTGAAGGGGAACTTCAGTGGGTTTTAATGAATTATTCGGTGTAATATTTTGATTATAGTAATGCAATAAAAATTGGATTTTTCACAACGTTCTTTATCCATTTTTAATGTATTCTCTTATATTTTGTCACTATAGGTAATATAAAAAAAATCGATTGCGATATTTTCACGACGGGTACAAATTTTCGTCTTCTGTGATGGCTAAATATTTTTTTGTTAAGAGAGCTTTATTTGAATTTGAAAGCACAAAATGCTATTAGCTCAGACTAAATAAATAAATAAATGAATCAATGAATAAATGAATGAATGAATGAAACAATGAATTAATGAATGAATAAATGAATAAATAAATAAATCGTTTTATCTGTTTCTCTTATGTCATATATGGCGATATAATTGAAATATGCAACTTTATATTGAATTCAGATCCCTATACTTAGTAGAAATGTACTTTTATAGGCTATACAAGAATATTATATCTACTCTTAGCACTAATAAAATTGAACAAATCCAAACAGCTGCAAGCTAAGCGATTAGATGCTATCCTCCAGATGGTCCTCGTTTTTTCTTTGTTCTCTTCAACTTCTTCTAATGCCTTTCCGTAGTTTTCTTCTTCTACTTTCTTTCCGTAGTTTTCTTGTGCTTTCCGTCGTTTTCTTCTTCTACTTTTCGTCGTTTTCTTCTTCTACTTTCCGTCGTTTTCTTCTTCTACTTTCCGTCGTTTTCTTCTACTTTCCGTCGTTTTCTTCTTCTTCTACTTCCATTCCGTCGCTTTCTTCTTGTTCTACTTCCTTTCCGTCGTTTTCTTCTTCTACTTCCTTTCCGTCGTTTTCTTCTTCTACTTCCTTTCCGTCGTTTTCTTCTTCTTCTACTTCCATTCCGTCGTTTTCTTCTTCTTCTACTTCCATTCCGTCGCTTTCTTCTTGTTCTACTTCCTTTCCGTCGTTTTCTTCTTCTACTTCCTTTCCGTCGTTTTCTTCTTCTTCTACTTCCTTTCCGTCGTTTTCTTCTTCTTCTACTTCCTTTCCGACGTTTTCTTCTTCTTCTACTTCCTTTCCGTCGTTTTCTTCTTCTTCTACTTCCTTTCCGTCGTTTTCTTCTTCTACTTTCCGTCGTTTTCTTTTTCTTGTGCTTCCTTTCCGTCGTTTTCTTCTTCTTTTGCTTCCTTTCCGTCGTTTTCTTCTTCTTGTGCTTCCTTTCCGTCGTTTTCTTCTTCTTGTGCTTCCTTTCCGTCGTTTTCTTCTTCTTGTGCTTCCTTTCCGTCGTTTTCTTCTTCTTGTGCTTCCTTTCCGTCGTTTTCTTCTTCTTGTGCTTCCTTTCCGTCGTTATCTTCTTCTTGTGCTTCCTTTCCGTCGTTTTCTTCTTCTTGTGCTTCCTTTCCGTCGTTTTCTTCTTCTTGTGCTTCCTTTCCGTCGTTTTCTTCTTCTTGTGCTTCCTTTCCGTCGTTTTCTTCTTCTTGTGCTCCCTTTCCGTCGTTTTCTTCTTGTGCTTCCTTTCCGTCGTTTTCTTCTTGTGCTTCCTTTCCGTCGTTTTCTTCTTCTTGTGCTTCCTTTCCGTCGTTTTCTTCTTCTTGTGCTTCCTTTCCGTCGTTTTCTTCTTCTTGTGCTCCCTTTCCGTCGTTTTCTTCTTGTGCTTCCTTTCCGTCGTTTTCTTCTTCTTGTGCTTCCTTTCCGTCGTTTTCTTCTTCTTGTGCTTCCTTTCCGTCGTTTTCTTCTTCTTGTGCTTCCTTTCCGTCGCTTTCTTCTTGCGCTTCCTTTCCCTCGCTTTCTTCTTCTACTTCCTTTCCGTCGTTTTCTTCTTCTACTTTCCGTCGTTTTCTTTTTCTTGTGCTTCCTTTCCGTCGTTTTCTTCTTGTGCTTCCTTTCCGTCGCTTTCTTCTTCTACTTCCTTTCCGTCGTTTTCTTCTTCTTCTACTTTCCGTCGTTTTCTTCTTCTTGTGCTTCCTTTCCGTCGTTTTCTTCTTGTGCTTCCTTTCCGTCGCCTTCTTCTTGTGCTTTCTTTCCGTCGCCTTCTTCTTCTACTTCCTTTCCGTCGTTTTCTTCTTTCTTTTCGTCGTCTGCTGTTGTCCCAGTGTTGTCATACCTCGGTAAGAATGAATAATTGAAATTGAATCCACAATCAGCTTAATGTAGTTTAAGATTAAAGCTGCTGAAAAGCAACGAGATGAGGAATAAAGGCTGAATTGCTAAACGAGATTGTCAGGTTCAAGAATGATGTAATAGTTCCTTGTGAAAGATTCCATGAACTGTTGAGTATTTTATTTTTGTATTTGTCTACTTATTTTTCACTCATTCAATAACACTGTCTGACTTAAGGAAAGAGATAGCTAAACGAAACCGGCATATAAATTAACAAGTCGTACTTAAAGGACTGGATTCTATTGGCGAATATAGATCATGAGCTAACATTACAGACTCTTTTCACAGGGTGACTCTTAATGAAGAATCCCTGCATTACTTCAGATATCTGCAGAAGGATTGTAATGGAACTGCAACTTTTGTTAACAATCAGGAATGTTACGCTCCACGCGTGGGGCTCGCAAGCACGTGCACTCCAGGTGGCGGTGCCTGCAGCGCGTCGCCATGGCGACAGCCGTTGTCGCGCTACTAAGCCGCCTTAACAATTACGTGTAAACACGCGTAACGAGGCCCGGTGGGGTCCATTAAGAGAGGCAGGCGCGACGACGCTTTATCAAACGTGACGCCTATTTAGTCTGGTTACCAAGGACTCCACATTAATGGTGATGTGGGATTAACTTCCGCCATGTGCATCGTGATGGCGATCCCTATATTTGCTTTAAGACGTTGGAACAGTAATGTTTTTATCCAGTGTGTGTTTGTCTACAAACATTACTTTCACAAAAACGTAAGTACACATAATATTACTACCACCATATTTCAATGTTGACGTTCCTCTTTCTCTAGCCCTCTTGTGTCCCTTTAAGGCGATCATGTCAATTGATGCCCATAGGAGCAAGCGCGCGCTTTAGAGCTCAGGAGAGCCTGAGCGCTTTACAGCGGAAGGAAAGAGACAGATGAGAGAAGTAGTATATGCCGCTTGGTCGAGCTATATACAGGGAGAACTTATTAAAACTGTATCCATGTTAATTTTTAGATTTGTCTGAGAAGTATAAGTGCATTATAAGAATGTAAGTTTTAATTTTAATGTTCATTTTTAACAAGTTTGATTTTGTTGTTCGAAAGAAATGTTTTCTCAACTTCTTTTTATAGAAAAGTGAAATTTTCAGATATAGGCCTATTTATTTAGTAGCCTTACAGAATGTTTTCGTAAATCTAATATACCGTATATAGGTATTACTGAAGATAGTGTATTGAAAATTTTGAAAATATTCGCATGGAAATTGTTTGTAAGGAAATGAATTAACAAAGCAACTACTGTTACATCATAAGCAAAAGATACGTGCCCACGTGTTGTAAAAATGTCAGCTCTATAGCTTCAGCACATTTCGACAAATAATTTCATATTCTGATGATAGGAAGTTGCTCACCAATATCACCTTAAAAGCATATTGCGATAAGAGTTTTGTTAATTTGTGTAATATTAGTTACACTTAAAACATATACAGTACCTAGGTAACTTTGCGTTGTACTGTAATATTGTTCTGATTAGTTTATTGATTATTAGTAGTGTCATGGCGGACAGTGAGTAGCAACTCTAGTTTGAGCTCGTGCATTCGCATATTTTTTCTGGAGGTGTACCCGCATTTCGTCTATTATTTTTTATATTCTTTGTTCTACCAGTGTTGTTTGATAATTTCTGCTATCATGGTTCGTGGAAAAAACAGGCAACAGGAGGAAAGCATTGAAGATTGTGTGAAGCGTGTGTTCGAGGAGTCTTGGCGCGATCCCACCATATTGGCGGGTCTTGCCAACCTCATCAAGGACTCTATAGTGTCGGAGCTGAAGTCTGCTCTCGCGCGCAACACGGAGGTGATCGAAAAGCTGGAGGCATCCCTTCGTGAGAAAGATGAGAGAATCGCCAGCCTAGAAAGGAAGCTTGAAGACAAACAGGACGCTCTTGAACAATATCAGCGCCGGCAGAGTCTCCGTATATTTGGGGTCCCGGAAAACAACAACGAGGACACAGACCAGATCGCCATCGAAGTCGCGGCAAAAGTCGGGGTCAACCTGGTGGTGAGCGACATCGATAGGAGTCACCGGGTTGGGAGGCAAGGAGACCGACCTCGCCCGGTGATCGTAAAATTCGTAAGTTACCGAAAAAGAAGAGAAGTGTTTACTAATAAAAAATTGTTAAAAAAACTCAGGTGTAACGTTGAGAGAGGACTTAACGCAATCCCGGCATGCACTATTGAAAGACTGCATCACGAGATATGGACTGACTAATGTCTGGACCACAGACGGCATTATTTTTGTTAAAATTGGGAATGTAAAACACAAAATTGTAAAAGCTTCTGATCTGCCGTAGTTAATATGCAAGCACTAGGTCATAATATCATACACTACCACATTTTCTTAGTTAGTAATTCAATTTTTAGTGGTAGGCTTGCAATATTCACTATTACTGTTATCATATCAATATTATTATTAATCTCTGTCATTATTGCATTACTATTAGTTTATACTAATTTAGTTTCTGTAAGTTGTCAGTATCGACTGCATCGAGGTGAATGACTTGCTGTCTGCAGCCCCTCACACAAACGACTATCACTTTTCTGAATTCCCTTCCACAGCCTCACCCCCACCCACCCCAGCCACCCCTAACCCACTACCTGCTCCTTCGACCAGTGCCCTGTTAAAATCGTCTTTCAGCTCGCATCCTAACACTTTAAAAGTAGCCCACATAAATTCTCAAAGCCTTCTCTGTCATTTCAATGAAGTTCAATCTATTTTCTCTCCTTTGTCTCTTCACGCTATTCTTATCTCTGAAACGTGGTTGAAGCCTTCCCTATCATCTTCTCTTGTAAGTTTAGATAATTACACCCTCTGTAGAAATGACCGAATCGGTAAACGCGGAGGTAGTGTTGCGATGTATGTGCGATCGGACTTACCGTTTAAAATTGTCTACCAGTCTTCGAATGAAGTCTTAGAACATCCTGAATATCTATTCATCGAAGTCGGTGCAAGCAACAAAAAGTGCCTCCTTGGAGTTGTATACAAACCCCCTAAATCAGGATTCTTAAGTGACCTTGAAACACCTTTGCTTAATCTTGTGCCTCACTATGACCATACTGTTATTTTAGGCGATTTCAATACAAACTTATTAAATTCAAGTAATTACGCTACAGTTCAACTTAAGAACATGTTTGAGTCTTACAATATATCCATCCTTCCTTCCGCAGCTACCCACCACACCCAGGAATCGGAGACACTTCTTGACATTATTGCCACGACTAATCCTCAGCTAGTATTAACGAATGGACAACTACCAGCGCCGGGTATCTCAGCACACGACATAATCTTTTTAGAATATTCCTTGTATTGTCCAAAATATAAACCTCGCATCACATCATACCGGGACTTAAAGCATATTGAGCATGAGGAATTAATCAATGACGCACTTAGCCTGCCTTGGACTGAAGTGTGGAATTTACCAGACATTGACGACAAAATCGAAAAATTTAACGACCTAGTAATTCAGTTATACGATAAACACGCACCCTTGAAAACCAGACAAGTTGGTAGACACCCTGCGCCTTGGATGTGCGATGCCATAAAATTACTCATGACAGACAGAGACACTGCTTATCGTAAATACAGACGGAGCAAGGACGAATTAGATTTTAATACTTACAAAGTTTTAAGAAATAAATGTAATCAAGCAGTAAGAAATGCTAAATTACGCCATGCACATTCCCTTATTCTACCTTCGGTCAGTGCGAAAGAATTGTGGCGTAACCTTAATAACCTGGGTCTAACAAAAGCAAAGCCTCGGGTAGATAACATCAACTTGTCACTCAATAGTCTAAATGAACATTTTGTCACTGCTCCACCTGAACCATTACATAAGCAAGAGACTCTTGAATTTCTCAGATCTTACCCCCAACCTGTGTGGGATAAATTCTTCTTTAAATACATTAACCCGACTGACGTAATGAAGACGCTGCGACGTATGAAATCTAAAGCCCAAGGTATAGACAATATAAATATCACTCTCCTGTATAAAATAATAGATGTGATCCTGCCGACCGTCACACATATATTCAATGCATCTATTATGACTGGGTCCTACCCCTCACTCTGGAAAATGGCATTAGTGAAACCTTTACCTAAATCTAACACACCTTCTACAGTAAACCAATACAGACCGATATCAATTCTTCCCACTCTTTCAAAAGCATTAGAACATATTGTACATGGACAACTTATGAACTATCTCGACGAACACAAACTCCTTGATGACTATCAATCGGGTTTTAGACATGGACACAGCACTTCTACAGCCCTACTTAAAGTGACTGAGGACTTCCATGAAGCTATGGATAGGGGTGAAGTAACGGCACTAACTCTTCTCGATTTCAGCAATGCCTTTGGTTCTGTTGATATCGACTTGCTTCTTGCAAAGATGGAGGCTTTGCACCTGTCAGACAATACCTTGAGCTGGATGGACTCCTACCTACGTGACCGCCAACAGTGTGTTTCACTTGATAATCAATTCTCCCAATGGAGATGCAGAAAGGCGGGAGTGCCGCAGGGCTCCGTATTAGGACCACTACTTTTCTCTATCTACATTAATGACGTATCAAAGAACTTACAGTATTGCCGATATCACCTCTATGCCGACGACCTACAACTTTACATACATTCCAGACCCAATACGATCAATGAATCGATTGACAAGTTAAATTGTGACCTAGCCACTGTCTCCACTTGGGCGGCCAATTTCGGACTCGCACTTAATCCAAGTAAGACTCAAGCCATAATTATTGGACATAAGCGTTTAGTTAACTCCCTTAATAACAGTAATCTTTCAGTTGTTACCCTTAACAACACGCTAATCCCTTATTCATCTGTCGTAAAAAATCTTGGCTTCTTTTTTGATAATAATCTAATTTGGAATTTTCAAGTTAAAGAAACGATAAAAAAATCTGTTCCTCCATTCACTGTTTGAGTCGCTCGAGAAACTTCTTGCCCCAGCAACTAAAACTTACCCTAGTGCAAACCCTAGTAACGCCGCACTTCGATTATTGTGACGTTTTATTAAGTGACCTAAGTTCTGAATTGTCAGTCAAGTTACAGCGAGCTCAGAATATGTGCGTCAGATACGTGTGCAACATCCGACGGTATGATCACATATCACCGTCCTTCGCAAGTCTCTCGTGGCTCCGACTTAAAGAACGTAGAACTTTACACTCTTTGTCTTTACTCTTTCGAATTCTGCACACTTCAACACCAAATTACCTTTCGTCTCGTTTCTCTTATCTATACTCTAACCACGACGTAAATACCAGATCACTTATCTGTGGCACACTAAGTATATCTCTTCATAGAACATCTTGTTATTCATCATCTTTTACAATGTCCACCTCGCGTCAATGGAATTCCTTGTCACAAAGTATTAGGGACTGCAAGACAATAAACACCTTTAAGAACAGCTTAAAAGATAACCTTATTAGCATTTCACTCCAATCATACTGATTTAAACTATCACTGACTACATTGTTACTTTTTTCTTTAGACATCATCCTGATTGTGCTGTATTTTAATTGTCTCGTAATAATCTCTTTCTATTATCTAATATTATTTGAAATATATTAACATTCTATGTATTTTAGTTTAATTCTGCTACACAGTTTATTTCAGTGTTTAATTAATAGTTCATAGTAATTTGTTGTTTAATTTGTAAATAACTTTTGTATACATGTAACTCTCATCTAAATCAAATTGTTGGATTCTTTGTAAGTTCATGCATATGTATATACACTTTTTGCTGGTTGAGTGGAAGAAAAGGCCTTACGGCCTTAACTCTGCCAGCTAAAATAAATCATTATTATTATTATTATTATTATTATTATTATTATTATTTTTATAGGGCTAAAGATACCTTCAATATCAATTCCAATTTATTATGTCATACTCAGTCTCTTTTTTTGAGATATCACTTTCTTTATGAATGATGTGTTTCATCCATTTAGTACAGTATAGTTATACTACTATGGAATTTATGTGAATATTCCTTCTTAACTCTTTAATATGTTATTAACATTTAAAACACAACTGCAATATTAAGAAATTGGTGTAAGTACTTTTGTTTTACAGACAATGTAGATAATATCAAACAGAAAGACGCCATATAAAAATGACATAAAATTTCACGTTCCGTTTGAAGTTTGTGCACTACTATTTTTTTAAGGCAACAGGCTGCTTATTCATATGCACAACCCTTCCTCTTTCCATACTTAGCGCTTGATGCCCGCTCACGACGTCAAGGTCAGAAAAATGCGCTTGCTTTGACATCACTGCTTTAAGGCATCGGGTTTTATATCTTTCTTTTTTAAAAACCAAAATGAGACATCTTCACAATTCGGACCTCCATGGTCGTGTAGTTGGTAAGACTACCACCGAAACAACGCAGAACAATCACGAGATAAGGGGGACACACCCAAACCTGTGATATGAAGGTTTTCCTTATTAATCACGCCAGGAATCGAACGGAATCGTCTGTTACACACATACCTTGCGTTCAAATGTTAAATGTGTGACACAGCTTTCTTCAAAATGTAAGATGTCAACTGTCTTTTGTAGTACATCGCAACATCGTCGTATTCAACATTTAAGTAGTAGCTTGAGGTTCATGTTGACCCCCAGTGTTACATCCCGGTTTACACTATTTTTACGCATTTGCCTACATTACCCAGAATATTCACACGACTGTCCACAAGTAGCATATACAGGGTGATTCACGAGGATTTATCGTCACTTACGGAGCTTGTTTCCGAAGACATTCTGAGTAAAATAGTACATTATGCAACGAGCCTATAATGGTAGTAATTAAGACGCCACTATGTTTGTTTATTTTTTTAAGTTGGTTATTTAACGACGCTGTATCAACTACTAGGTTATTTAGCGTCGATGAGAATGGTGATAGCGAGATGGTATTTGGCGAGATGAGGCCGAGGATTCGCCATAGATTACCTGGCATTCACCTTACGATTGGGGAAAACCTAGGAAAAAACCCAACCAGAATCAGCCCAAGCGGGGATCGAACCCGCGCCCGAGCGCAACTTCAGACCGGCAGGAAAGCGCCTTAACCGACTGAGCCACGCCGGTGGCCTTGTTTGTTTATGAAACGAGCGCAAGCGAGTTTCATAATTTTCATACGAGCGTCTTAATTACCATTATAGGCAAGTTTCATACGACTTTTTATGCTCGACCATATTTCTAACTTGAAATTATTCGGAAGTATTCATGTTATGGTTATGTAAGTGAGGAGCGGATCTGACCTGAATTGTGCGCAGACGCAAAAGTATTGATTTTTTCCGAAACACGAATGACATTGACCTTGATATAATCTAGAGATTAACATGAACATTAGGCTTGATATAAACTGGAAATTGATTTAGAATTTAAAAACGAGATGACAAATTGAATTTATTTGAATATTATTTACAATTAACGTTAATTATTATAGTAACAGAACATAACCTTCTGCGACAGTATTGGATTTCCAGCCTCCGTGACTTTTCGCTAATTGTCTTTCGATTGCATATCCGAGAATAATCGATACTTGCGGTTTTATAATGGTACAATCAGTACAATGGTGATTTCTCATTGGCTGAACAACTGAATGATAATGACTAGGTGTACTTTAATGAGGTCCATTAAAGGGCTACTACCAGATGTATAATTACTACATTTCGGCATGGTCGAGCATAAAATGTTTTATAAACACGTGTCCTAATCTCAATATTTTCAGAGTTATACTAATTTGAAATTATTTGTAAAATACCATTATTATTTAGTTTTAATGGTAAAAGAATATTACAGATGAAGAATAAACTATTCCGGAGTATCAATGCTTTAATTAGCTAGAATTCTGAAGCTAAAAATGTGTTGTAAATTCCATAGTTACTTCGTACAGATTTTTTTTTTTTTTTTTTTTTTTCGATTTCTAACTACAAAATTACATTTTGCTTACGCAGTTATCACAATTGCTACAAATCACGCCACTCTTGTAAATTCTTTAAGATTGTTCATTAGGATGAATAGTTAAACTGCAAAGAATCAAGTTTCTAAAGTCGTATGATTTGTAATAATTTTTGTGATAAGTGCATATGAGTGATGTAATTTTCAGTTAAAAAATTTAAAAACAAAATCTGTACAAAGCAATTAAAAATACATTTTTAGCTCCAGAACACTAACCAGTTAATGACATGATACTTCTGAATAGTTCATTCTCTATCTGTAATATTCTTTTATCCTTAAAACTAAAGAAAAAAGGTATTTTATTAAAAATTTCAAATGTAACTCTGAAAATATTGAGATTAGGACAAATGTTTATATGAAATTTTTTGCTGAGAATGTCTTCGGAAATAAGTTCCGTAAGGGACGGTAAATCCTCGTGAATCACCCTGTATATAAGCCTACAGGGGCTCTTGTTTACTGCACATGCGCAGTGTGTTGTAAGCGAAACTTACATAAACTTACTAAGCATTTTCTTACTGCATAGAGTAGGTTTAATTTTTACTTAATAAAAGAAATGCTTCTCTCTTCTTAACTTTTACAATAAACTGTCTAGCTTTTATTAATCAGTTATTTTTCTAGTACTTTGATTTTTATTGTATTTGTAAATTTAATATTAATTGCAATTATAATTGTAATTGTATTCTTAATATTGTAGTTGTAATCCCCTGGTAGAGGGGAAGAGAAGGCATGATGGCCTTATCTCTACCAGATTAAATCTATAGGCCTACTAATAATAAATCTGTAGCCGAAATTTTTCTGGTAATTTTCGATTTTCCAAAAATAATTGGTCCTAACATATATAATTAACCACCCTGAAACCGAAAATCGCATTTTTGAAATTTTTGTTTGTATGTCTGTCTGTATGTTTGTTACCTTTTCACGCGATAATGGCTGAACCGATTTATATGAAAATTGTAATATAAATTAAGTTCGTTGCAACTTAGATTTTAGGCTATACGACATTCAAAATACTTTATTTAAAAGGGGGGTTATAAGGGGGCCTGAATTAAATAAATCGAAATATCTCGCTTATTATTGATTTTTGTGAACAATGTTACATAACAAAACTTCCTTTAAAAATGATTTCCGATAAGTTTTATTCTTTACTAAATTTTGATAGGACTGATATTTAATGAGATAAATGAGTTTTAAAATTAAAATAACGCCATCTAAGACGGTGCAATGAATTAAGAACAAATGACTTCGTCTATAAGGGGCCTTGGACAACAACAATCGAAACAGGAGCCTTGGACATCAACAATCGATAACTATTAAACATGGAGTATGAAGTATGAAGTAATATCAGAAGCTAAATTAACAGATTTGTACAATTAATTATTATTTCACCATTGGAAAGTGTAGTTTCTCTAGATGGACATAATGCTATAATGTTATTACAGTAACGTCTGAGTAAATCGAGGACAGGTAAGATTAAAATAGCTTCTTATGCACAGAAAATTTGATAGGCTATTTTGTACATTCGTTTTCTGTATTTCTTAAAATAATATTTATGTACACTCATTTTAATCTCAGGGAATTAACGAACAACGAGAGTGTATTGATTTAGTATGCAGTAATAGTACGTTAGCTTAGCAATCCATTATTTTATAATTCAAATTTTAACTATGCTCAATTGAATCATGTTAAAATACATAAAATATATATGCAATAAATGCAATTAAAAAAAATTGGGTAATGAGCGAAGCAGATTATGTTGCGCTGTTGTAAAAGTTGTTCCCTGGATCAAATGTCCTATTTTAATTATGTAATTACTTTATATTTATTTCTAACAGGTGCAGCGGAGCGCACTGTTATGGCTAGTAAATAAATAAATAAATAAATAAATAAATACGGGAGCTCCAAATTTTATTTTCGTATCTGTACAGGATACACAATCTTCCCCTCTACTGGGAGTTTCTCCATTCTTGTGCACGACGAAAAGTTCTCTAGAAAACAGTGGAGAGGCAAAACAAGGGATAAGAAAACTAGGGCCTACGGAAGAAAAATAAAGTTCCAATTTCCTGTCGGGACTCAAAACCGGGCCTGTATTATGATTTGTAGCCAGATAAATTACTATTTAGAACCACCGGCGTAGCTCAGTCAGTTGAGGCGCTTGTCTGCCGATCAGAGGTTACGCTCGTGCGTGGGTTCGATTCCCGTTTGTGCTGTTTACCTGGTTGGGTTTTTTCGAGGTTTTACCCAACCGTAAGGTGAATGTCAGGTAATCTATGGCGAATCCTCGGTCTCATTCTACCTCTAGAAGTTAAATAACCTAGTAGTTGATACAGCGTCGTTAAATAACGGCCTAAAAGGAATACCATTTTACTCATAGAACGGTACAGCTCTTTGTGATGGTGAATACATGATTTCGCTGTAGTGTGATACATTCTCAGATCGTTGGTTACTTGTCGTTTAAAACCTTTAAATTTGCAATCTATCCTGCAGGCAGGGCATAGCCCTGTTGCTTGTGACCCTGGCTGCGGAATTAAATTTGAAGCGTTCCTACCTCCGAAGTTATAAAATATTCCTGACGCACTTGTCAACTCCCCACAATTGCCGTCAATAATTTATGACGCTAGATTACTAGCTGAATCTCCAGGGGTTTAAAATGTGTAGTTATAGGGGGTTTCAAGCAAGGAGTGGAGGTGCTCGTGAGGAATTGAGTGATTTAGAATACTGAATAATATTTGTAAAAGACTTGCTTTATCTTTCAAGCCTGTGAAGTCGCTGTAATTATTTTTTACACACTTCCTCTCCCACGGTCCTTCTTTTATAGAGAAATTGTTTTGAAGTACTTGCATATGTTAAAGTTACATTAACGTGCATATCTGCCGAATTAGCTCTGGTAGCGTGTCTGTCTCCATACTAGGCGGCCCGGGTTCGATTCCTGGCGGAGTTAGAAATTTTATTGTAAAATTTAGCAGTATGTGTCTATGTGTGGCTGTCGTTTATGATGAGTAGCACATTATCGGGCAAAGTTCTTCATAGTCAAACTCTCGAGGTGAGATATAATGTGATGGAATTTGTGAAAAAAGAAAGGGAAACCGGGATATTTCTCATTGATGTTATGAAGGTGCGGGAAAGAGTGACAGCATCAATAGCAGCAGCAATAGGAGTTTCTAAGATGGCGTTAACTAGGATTGCTGCAAACAACACTACATTCAGAATGGATGACGACATAGCACTGACAAGAAAAAAAAATGTAATGAAATCACGGAAGAATCTTGGAAGAAGAAGTGTGAAAAATCCATGAAATACGAAGAGGAATATGAGAAGCAGATTCTTCTAAACTGTGGACAATTGCATTATTCATTTAGGTGAGGAGTCTGGAGACGAAGGAGGAGAAGGAGAAGGAGGAGAAGGAGAAGGAGGAGGAGGAGAAGAAGAAGGAGGAGAAGGAGAAGGAGGAGGAGGAGGAAGAGGAGAAGGAGAAGGAGGAAGGAGAAGGAGGAGAAGAAGGAGGAGGAGGAGAAGGAGAAGAAGGAGAAGGAGGAGGAGAAGGAGGAGGAGAAGGAGAAGGAGGAGAAGAAGAAGGAGAAGGAGGAGGAGAAGAAGGAGGAGGAGAAGAAGGAGGAGAAGAAGGAGAAGGAGGAGAAGAAGGAGAAGGAGAAGAAGGAGAAGGAGAATAAGGAGGAGGAGGAGGAGAAGGAGGAGAATGAGGAGGAGAAGAAGGAGGAGGAGAAGAAGGAGGAGAAGGAGGAGGAGAAGGAGGAGGAGAAGAAGAAGGAGGAGGAGGAGGAGAAGTAAGCAGCGATTCAGATGGAGATTTATCGGGAGTAAAGGAGATTTATTTGGAATGACTAAATAGAAACTCAATTGTCTCTTCCTTTAATTGTTTGTTCGTATTGTGCAGATAAATAGGTGATCTGTTTTCCTCCATTTACAGCGAAAAATTAAAATTTAATGACAACACTATAATCTACACTTTTGGCACATATAAATAGAAGAAAGATGGAACATTTAGATCAATCATATATTGTACTAGTGAATATACCTTTGCAATTAAATCTTTAGCATCAATAATATTAAACCAATTATTATGTATTAAAATACTGCTCGATATATTATAGGGAAGAATACACCTTGAATACATTGTCAAGAAGTCAACTTTTCAGATAATGTGACTATACATAGGTGTCGGAGTGTAGGTGGGCCCCCTGTACTACCTCCCCTCTCCAGGCAGCTTCCTAGCTTGAGTTACCTGTATTTAAGTATAAATAGCAACAGTTCTCATTTTTATCATGTTTTAATTTTATGTCTTCTCAAACGGATCACCCTGTAGAGTACTTGAACAATGCAGTGAAGCATAAGGTAACTTTCCCTACACTTAGGATAATGGGGAAGTAAAAACTGAACTATACACTGCTTGACCCCGACCGTGTATCTGGATTACAAGAACCTATTAGACGTCTTATGTAACAAGAATGTCTTTGTGAACAGCGTGTGGCGTTATGCCCCTTTCTGTATGACTGGGTAATGTGGCGGCGTTCCATTTACGGTTAACTGCCAAAGCGATCTGAGAGGAAAATGTTAAGTGTTTCACAAGCAGAATTTAGTTAAGTACTAATTTAATGTACACATAATTATAATTGAACCCAACAGCCCATTTTCTTCTGCCCCTTTAACTAACTGCCTCAACTTCTGCTCGTTGCTAGGATACGTGAAGACAATATAAAGAAATTTCCTCACCATACCTTAAATTCTCCCAGGATAACGAGCTTTGCTTTTATGTTATACTCTGAAGTAGCAATGTTTTTGTCTTTCTGTTCGCTGTATTTTATTGCTTGTCGAGATGTGTTTAGAAGTAAGCGCGTCTGCCTGCCTGAATGCCTCTTGTCAGGCTAGCAATCCTCCTGTCATTATCTATTCGTCGTTTCAGCAGCGACATTCTGAACACAGTGTGCTTTGTTTAAGATGTACAGCGGCTCACAATCAAAACGATACACATTGGACTGATAAATAAAACAATAGCTTACAACAATTATTTTTCTTATTCTTGATATCTACCTCTATTTTATAGCCAGGGTTTAAGCTAGTAAATAAATAAATTGTCGCAAAAATGCACAAATGAAAAATTACATATATATAATTTCTGTCAGATGCGTTTCCAATTCACTGTAGGCTAAAGCAAGGAGATGCACTATCACCTTTACTTTTTAACTTTGCTCTAGAGTATGCCATTAAGAAAGTCCAGGGTAACAGAGAGGGTTTGGAATTGAACGGGTTACATCAGCTGCTTGTCTATGCGGATGACGTGAATATGTTAGGAGAAAATCCACAAACGATTAGGGAAAACACGGAAATTTAACTGGATGCAAGTATAGAGATAGGTTTGGGAATAAATCCTGAAAAGACGAAGTATATTATTATGTCTCTTGACGAGAATATTGTACGAAATGGAAATATAAAAATTGTAAATTTATCTTTTGAAGAGGCGGAAAAATTCAAATACCTGGGAGCAACAGTAACAGATATAAATGATACTCGGGAGGAAATTAAACGCAGAATAAATATGGGAAATGTCTGTTATTATTCGGTTGAGAATATTTTATCATCCAGTCTGCTGTCAAAAAATCTGAAAGTTAGAATTTATAAAACAGTTATATTATCGGTTGTTCTTCATGATTGTGAAACTTGGACTCTCAGTTTGAGAGAGGAACATAGGTTATGGGTGTTTGAGAATAAGGTGCTTAGGAAAATATTTGGGGCTAAGCGAGATGAAGTTGCAGGAGAATGGAGAAAGTTACACAACACAGAACTGCACGCATTGTATTCTTCACCTGACTTAATTAGGAACATTGAATCCAGACGTTTGAGATGGGCAGGGCATGTAGCACGTATGGGCGAATCCAGAAATGCATATAGTGTGTTAGTTGGGAGGGAGGTCGGAGTGAAAAAGACGTTTGGGGAGGCCGAGACGTAGATGGGAAGATAATATTAAAATGGATTTGAGGGAGGTGGGATGTGATGATAGAGACTGGATTAATCTTCCTCAGGCTATGGACCGATGGCGGGCTTATGTGAGGGCGGAAATGAACCTCCGGATTCCTTAAAAGCCAGTAATTAAGTAAGGAAGTTTAGCCTACTTAACCTTTTTCCTCTCTTTTGTCGTGTTATTGTACGTTTTGCCATTATCGCTGCAATTTATTAATATAAAATATTACATTATTTTAATTAATTAATTGCATTAAGTTAGCTAAATCAATACACTCCTGTCTAATTCTCTTAATAGCGTTCATTTCTTGCAATCCTTTTTTATTAGTCGGTTACAGAAAGGTATTGCATTTGAGCTCAGATGATGAGTATTGAGTACAGCGATCTAGTTGGCAATGTGCGGAAATAACAGCTTTGCAATTGTTTTAAAACAAAACACGAACTCATAAGTTGACGTCTGCAATAACATTTACACTTATTATACTAATGAAGTCTGATTGATATTTCTTTGTTTTATTACATCGTATTTTATATACAAATGAAAATGTTGAATTCATTTCATTAAAATGTGGAACGTATTTATTCAGCAAGGATATTTTCCTTTGTAGTCAAAGACAATATAAGGAATATATAAAACTTGTGATACTCGCTTCACTTTTATATACTCAGAGGATCGATAACTATCGAACTGCAATCGAATGCAGCGACACGATTGACGGCGAATGATATTCAGTCGCGTCGTTGCTTGTGAAGCAATGACAAGTGTTACGGAGTGAAAATATAGAACTACGTTTATTTATGCAAGAAAGTAATGTTATCGTGTGAACAAAGATAATAAGTGTTATACATACATTGACACAATACTTTGTAAATGTGTTTTTATGTACTGTAGTGTGAATTTATTTATATATTTGTGTGTAAGAAAAACCGACAGAATCGTTCCATCTAGAGTTGTCAACATGACTACAGTAATAACATCGTCAACATGGCTAGGTCAGTGCATAAATTCAACTTAGAATGTATCTTGATGTAGTAGTATATGAAAAATGCTTGCTTCAATATCTGTATAACATCATAGAAGTTGGCAGATAACCATTTACACATACGAGAAACTAGACGTTACTTTTTTAATATATCTCAAATTATTGCATATACACTAAGAGTGGTATAAAATTTCTCTATTAATAAATGTAAAATGCAAGCATTTATACGTATGGTGTAAATGAATTTAGTAGAAAGACGCTGCATCAAGCAAGCAGATCTGTAGTTAGAATGATACCGTATTGAACGCGTGTTGATTTTTTTCCCCCCTCACTTTCAAGGTTACGGTCGATTCACGTTTAAGTTTGTACATCTGAACACTGTTTTACTCCAACTAGTTAATAATTGCCCTACACAGCATCTTCATCACCATCTTCACCAGCATCAGCATCAATTTCATCACATCAACATTTTCGTCATCTTCTTCATAAGGAACATCAACAGTTTCATTGTCATTAGCATCTACATCAGCATCAATTTCACCACATCACCATTTTCATCAACATCATCTGCATCAATTTTATCACATCATCAGCAGCATCTTCATCACATCATCAGCTCAGCAGCATCTTCATCACATCATCAGCTCAGCATCATCTTCATCACATCATCGGCATCATCATCACATCATCATCAACAGCATCATCACATCATATCAGCAGCATCTTCATCACATCAGCAGCATATTCATCACATCAGCATCATCACATCATCAGCATCATCTTCACCACATCATCAGCATCAACTTCATCACATCATCAGCATCATCTTCACCACATCATCAGCATAATCTTCATTACATCATCAGCAGCATCTTCCTCATCTTCATAACGATCATCAGCAGTATCATTATCATTAGCAGCATCTACATCAGTATCAATTTCACTGCATCGCCATTTTCATCAACATCATCTGCATCAATTTTGATCATATCAGCAGCATCTTCATAAGATCAGCATCAACTTCACATCATCAGCATCAACTTCACCACATCATCAGCTCAGCATCATGTTCATCACATCATCAGCATCAACTTCATCACATCATCAGCCTCAACTTCATCACATCATCAGCATCATTTTCATCAGGAGCATCCTCATCACATCATCAGCAGCATCTTCACCACATCATCAGCTCAGCATCATCTTCATCAAATCATCAGCATCATCATCACATCAGCATCAACTTCATCACATCATCAGCAGCATCCTCATCACATCATCAGCAGCATCTTCACCACATCATCAGCTCAGCATCATCTTTATCACATCATCAGCTCAGCATCATCTTTATCACATCAGCAGCACCCTCATCACATCATCAGCATCAACTTCATCACACCATCAGTATCAACTTCATCACATCATCAGCATCAACTTCATCACATCATCAGCATCAACTTCATCACATCATCAGCATCATCTTCATCAGCAGTATTTTCATCACATCATCAGCAGCATCTTCATCACATCATCAGCATTAACTTCATCACATCATCAGCATCATCATCAGCAGCATCCTCATCACATCATCAGCATCTTCACCACATCATCAACTCAGCATCATCTTCATTACATCAGCAGCAGCATCTTCATCACATCATCAATATAATCATCACATCAGCGGAACCTTAATCACATCATCGGCATCATCAGTATCATCTTTATCATCATCATCTTCATCTTTATCAGCATCATCTTCATCACATCAACAGCATCTTCATTATGAGCAACATATTCATCAACATCAGCATCATCTTCATATCCAGCATCATCACATGATCTTCATCGTATCATCACCTCCATCATCAACATCCTCACATCATCAGCATCTTCATCAAATCATTTCCTTCGTCTTCATTAGCAATATCTTCAATACATTATATGTAAATAATATTTTACGTATAGTCATTGTCTTCATCACACATTATTTACATATCGTAATATCATTACATACCCACCATAATCTTCATCATAACATCATATTCGTTGCACAACCCTCAGTTTGATCACATCTCCCATCTCCACCTTCACTACTAACTGCATGTTCTGTTCTTCCTTTATCTCATTGCCATTTCTGTTATCTTTGTGCTATTTTTTCTTGTTTTATATTTTTATTCGTTCTCTCTTTATTTTCGTCTCTTCTGTCCTTTATGCTTCTCAATTTTTTTTTCATCTTTTCCATGCCAATTGGAATTGACAGTTGTTGTACCAGTACAAAATATTCACACAATTCAAAATGAAGTTAAAAAAATTATGTTAAGTAAATTTCTGGCTGCGTATGAATATCGCTATAGCAACGGCAATGTTGCTATGGTCATTATGTGGCATTGTATGAATAATTTAATTAAACTGCATTGTAATAATTTTGTGTGTATCTGCATAGTGAGTGCTAATATTACAAAATAATACTATTCTAAAAACCGATATTGCGTATCCTAGCAACGCGTTTCGAACAAAAGAGAATAGGGTGAAATGTAGGACAGTACATTAATGGAGTGTGTTTGCTTTGTTAACTTCATGTAACCCAAACAACTGACTACATCAGATATCCAGCGTGTGTACGTAGCGCATGCATTAATAGCTTTAACCTCTTGTTTGTGTTTCAAACTCAACTTTCAAAATTTTTGTTTCGATTTTTGTTTGCTGTACTTGCATACAGGCCTATATGACCAGCAAATTTACTACGAAGCCAGTGACTTGTTCGCGAAAACGCCTTTGAGTTACGGAAGTTAATCCAAGACGCCGTGTACTGAGCGTATTCTACCTCACCCCCTCGCCAACTGTACAGTATTCGATGTTTTTTACACAAAGGCAGAGCAGCTGTGAAATGGTTTTATCAGTGTATTATATTCTGTGTTTGAACGTTTATTCTGATTGAATTTTGGTATTCCCAACAAACTAGTTCGATTAATTTAAATGTGTCTCGGTGAAACGTACAGTCCGTATAGGTCAGTTTATGTCAGATGGGTTTCCAATTCACTGTGGGCTAAAGCAAGGAGATGCACTATCACCTTTACTTTTTAACTTCGCTCTAGAATATGCCATTAGGAAAGTCCAGGATAACAGAGAGGGTTTGGAATTGAACGGGTTACATCAGCTGCTTATCTATGCGGATGACGTGAATATGTTAGGAGAAAATCCACAAACGATTAGGAAAAACACGGGAATTTTACTTGAAGCATGTAAAGAGATAGGTTTGGAAGTAAATCCCGAAAAGACAAAGTACAGGAATATGTCTCGTGACGAGAATATTGTACGAAATGGAAATATAAAAATTGGAAATTTATCTTTTGAAGAGGTGGAGAAGTTCGAATATCTTGGAGCAACAGTAACAAATATAAATGATACTCGGGAGGAAATTAAACACAGAATAAATATGGAAAATGTCTGTTATTATTCGGTTGAGAAGCTTTTATCATCTAGTCTGCTGTCAGAAAATCTGAAAGTTAGAATTTATAGAACAGTTATATTACCGGTTGTTCTGTATGGTTGTGAAACTTGGACTCTCACTTTGAGAGAGGAACATAGGTTAAGGGTGTTTGAGAATATGGTGCTTAGGAAAATATTTGGGGCTAAGAGGGCTGAAGTTACAGGAGAATGGAGAAAGTTACACAACACAGAAATGCACGCATTGTATTCTTCACCTGACATAATTAGGAACATTGAATCCAGACGTTTGAGATGGGCAGGGCATGTAGCACGTATGGGCGAATCCAGAAATGCATATAGAGTGTTAGTTGGGAGGCCGGAGGGAAAAAGGCCTTTAGGGAGGCCGAGACGTAGATGGGAAGATAATATTAAAATGGATTTGAGGGAGGTGGGATATGATGATAGAGAATGGATTAATCTTGCTCAGGATAGGGACCAATGGCGGGCTTATGTGAGGGCGGCAATGAATCTCCGGGTTCCTTAAAAGCCATAAGTATTATTATTATTATTATTATTATTATTATTATTATTATTATTATTATTCCATTCATTTATCATAGTTTATTTATTTTTTTAAATATCCTTGAACACACTATTGGCTTAGACATCGATAATGAGTTAAATTGGGAAAAACATATTTAAGAAATTACCCCCAAACTAAATTCAGCTTGTTTTGCTATTACGTCTATGCAAGAGATAGTAAATATCAATTACCTTAAAAACAATATATTTTGCATACTTCCTCTCGGTAATGAGTTTTGGAATAATATTCTGGGAAAATTCCACAGATAGTAACAGTATATTTCTATTACAAAAAAGAGTAATTAGAATAATAGTAGGTTTCAAATCTAGGGAATCGTGTAGGACTATTTTAAAAAAAACTACAAATAATGTCAGTATATGTTTTCATTAATAATCTTCCTAGTATGTAATCGTGGAAACTTTGTAACTAATTCAACAGTTCATAGCATAAATACCCGTCAAAAAAATGACTTCCATACTACATCGGCAAGTCTATCGTGCTATCAAAAAGGGGTGCGTTATATGGCAGTAAAAAATTTTAATAGCCTCCCTATCGTTATAAAAAATCAAATTCAAAACATAAGATTATTTAGAGCCAAATTAAAGAAGTACTTAATTTCTCACGCCTTCTATTCTGTATGATATTCGACAACGCTTCATGAAATTGATAATAAAACTTTGTGTTGTACTAGTAGACTATATTGTAAACCTCGTCTGTATATATTTCATATAGACTTTGACTATAAATTAAGACTTTATAGTAGTATTACGTTTTTTGACTTGTTCCATATTCTAGCTGTATGAATACCGTGGAATGTTAATAAATACGATAACAAATTAAAGGTAGATAATTAAAACTAGAAACTTGTTCAAGTATTTAATTGTTTAGAACTATCGTACATAGTTTGCAATTTTTTTCTCTAAATACGGTAGATTCTATTTTTTGTTGTGATACCTACTTACAAATGGCTTTAAAGAACCCGAAGGTTCATTACCGCTCTCATATTAGCCCGCCATACGTCCCTATCCTGTGTAAGATTAATCCAGTCTCTATCATCATATCCCACCTCCCTCAAATCCATTTTAATATTATCCTCCCATCTACGTCTCGGCCTCCCCAAAGGTCTTTTTCCCTCCGGTCTCGCAACTAACACTCTATATGCATTTCTGGATTCGCCCATACGTACTACATGCCCTGCCCATCTCATATCGCGATTATGATTTTTTGTTGTGATAAGAAATAAAATTATGTATGCAACTCACTAGTGTCGGAGATTTCTTACACTAGTTTATTTTCGGAATCTTCCAATCTTCCCACTTGTGCAAAAAGGTGGACTTACCACCCAAAAATTATTTTATAGTACCATAATGTAAAGTAGAAATAGAGTATTACTCCATTTGATCTTGAATTCTAAATACATGACGTCTTTAATCTTGTCTAGTTCCATTGCACTAGCTCGTGTTTTGTTTTCGTAAGCTGTAGCCTTGGTTTCCCTGGTGATCCTTTTCCCTTACTGTTTTGTGGCTTTATAAAGAAGATGTAGAGTCTGCAAGTTAAAAGCACTGAATTAGGGAGCGTAGCGAGAGAAAGACAAAGAAACAAGCCAGATCGTAACTTTGTGCACGTGGAAAGACATGCAAATATAATTACACTCCCTTGTGCCTGCAGAGCTGAAGGGAAGAGTTACAAAACAGATTTAATCGCTGTCAGTGATACAAAACGACCGGCGGAATACCATTTCGTCATCATTACACCGTGTTTCGACATCGATTTTCTGATTATCGCGATTATGGAAATGCTTAGCTGTGTTAAATGGGGGAAAACGGTTTGTATAAAAGAGAGATACACATCTGATAACAGAAGCATAAAAACCGTTTAAGCATATTTCGCGCGAGGATTTATGCAGATGTAGCCATGCCACGGGCCATTTGGAATGATCCACGACTTCAGCTTGCCAAATAACACTGTGTATTATGGAAGTGCCCCCCTTCCAAGCGCCTTGATGAATTGTGCCGACGCATGTAATCACCCCATACACGCTCCATCCTTCAAGTAGGCGATTAGCGTGATCAGAGCATTTAAGCGGGCTTCTATAAGAAATTTGCTACACTTTTCAACCCGAGACGCGAGTTAAAATCGTTCGAAACGATATGTATACAGTGAGTAACAAAAATATTCGGACATTCATCAACTAACAATTCAATTACATATATTTACATATAAATATATGAAAATAAGCTTTTCTTATTTTTCCCTAAAAATATCCCATTTCATAAAAACATTTTCAACACAATTCTAATTAACTCAATTTTCTTCTAATTTATTAAAACACTAGCCGTACCCGTGCGCTCCGCTGCACCCGTTAGAAAAAAAATATAAAGTAATTACATAATTAAAATAGGACATTTGATCCAGGGAACATTCGTGTTTGATAGAAGGATAAATCGTTTAATATGTTACTTAATTTAAATTGTATTTAAAATATTAAAATGCGATCATTTTGATCCAGAGACTACTCATTTGGTGCAATGACAATTCCTTTAACATGTTTCTTATTTGTTATTACCAATTATTTTTGGAAAGGGAAAATTAACAGAAAAATTTTGGCTACAGATTTATTATTATATTTATATTATATTACGAAAAAGTGTGTTGATAACGGATGTACTCGAATTAGGAAGTTTTTAATTTGTTGTGGGAGCTCTTGAATCTCAGGAGGAACAAATTTTACAACAGCGCAACATAATCTGCTTGGCTCATTACCAAATTTTTTTGCATTGCATTTATTGCATATGTATTTTATGTATTTTAACATGATTCAATTGAGCATAGTTAAAATTTGAATTATAAAATAAAGGATTGCTAAGCTGACGTACTATTACTGCATACTAAATCAATACACTCTCGTTGTTCGTTAATTCTCTGAGATAAAAATGAATATGTTCATAAACATTATTATAAGAAATACAGGAAATGAATATACAGAATAACCTATCAAGTTTTCTGTGCATAAGAAGCTATTTTAATCTTACCTGTCCTCAATTCACTCACAAGTTACTGTAATAACATTATAGCATTATGTCCATCCAGAGAAACTACACTTTCCAATGATGAAATAATAATTAATTATACAAATCGGTTAATTTAGCTTCTGATATTGCTTCATGCAAGCACAGAAACATCGTCTGTAGGCTACGTTTCATAGCTTTCGATTGTTGTGTCCAAGGCCCCTTATAGACGAAGTCATTTGTTTTTTATTTCAATACACCGCCTTAGATGGCAGTTATCTTAATTTTAAAACTCATTTATCTCATTAAATATCAGTCCTATCAAAATTTTCCAGAGAATAAAACTTATCAGAAATCATTTTTAAAGAAACTTTTGTTATGTAACATATTTCACAAAAATCAATAATAAGCTAGATATTTCGATTTATTTAATTCAGGCCCCCTTATAACCTCCCTTTTAAATAACATATTTTGAGTGCCATATAGCCTATAATCTAAGTTACAACGAAATTTATATCCCAATTTTCATCGAAATCCGTTCAGCCATTATCGCGTGAAAAGGTAACAAACATACAGACAGACATACAAACAAAAATTTCAAAAAAGCTATTTTCGGTTTCAGGGTGGTTAATTATATATGTTAGGACCAATTATTTTTGTAAAATCGAAAATTACCAGAAAAATTTCGGCTACAGATTTATTATTAGTATAGATAAAGGAAAACATTTGATTTCTAATACTAACAAAAATATTCAGACACTTTTTGAAAACAAAGAATACTATTCCAGCTCGTTATTATTAGTACCTTGTAGGACCACCCTTCTGTTTAATAACCTCTTTCAGACGGCATGGCATGCTATGTACTATTTTTTTTGTTATGTCTATAGGAATTTTCTCCCATTCTTCTTGAAGTCTTGCTTTCAGCACACTTTAGAAGAAATAGTCCTTGATCGAACCCTCCTGTCAATTTCTTCCCATAAACGTTCAATAGGGTTCAAATCCGGCGATTGTGGACGAGAATGAAGCACTTTAGGGCATTTGTAGAGCAGATATTCTTGTACAATATAGGAGTTATGCTTGGGATCGTTGTCCTGGTGAAACATAAACTACTTTTCAATTGCAAGCTTTTCTGCACTTTTCACTAAATTGTGTTGCAGGAGGTGTAGATAGTCTTCCTTCTTAATGATATCCTCCATGAACACCAATTCACCAACCCCAGCTGACATGCACCCCCATATCATTACCAAAGCTCGGAACTTGGGGACTTGTGTGTCGTGTGCATGAGTAAGGTTACAGGTACAACGGACACAAAGCTCACCCTGCAAGTGCTCAGGGACAGTCGTGTGTACTAAGAAAGTGGTCACATCGAATGACAGGAAGACGGACGAGGAAACTGTGTCGTGTCGAAGCCAATGACATTCAGATAATTAATTAGAGGTAAACGATCTGTTTGAAAATAAGAAAATACGTATTATTCGAATGGGTATTGTGTACGTTTGAAAATATATTTCTTAAAATTTAGGTACAGAATTTCGTGGATGAATTCTGAGGAGATACATTATTTTCTTCGAATGGAGAGTTTATATTTTGTAACTTGTGTCAAACACAAACTAGAGATTGGAAACGGGCATTCATTGAAAAAACATTGCAGTCCCTTAAATCGGTGGAAAATTTGTCCATAGCCATGGATCAAGTCGTAGTGGAACCTTCCCTAGTAGTGACATAGAAATTGAAAACTATTTTCGAGACAAATTTAGGATACTTATCTTTCTCAGATACGAGATCAGCTAGCAACTACTGAAAATCGAACAGGAAACAGTGACAGTGAAAACATTCAATACTTTATTTCGGCCTAAGACTTTGTAATACAATTAAAAACCATTTTCCAAATTTGAAATTTTTTAAAATTGAAGCTTTTAAAAAATAAATTTGTAAAATTATCCAAGATATAATATAATATTAACAAATGTATTTTTTTTTACCTTTT
Source organism: Periplaneta americana (assembly GCF_040183065.1). NCBI lineage: Eukaryota > Metazoa > Arthropoda > Insecta > Blattodea > Blattidae > Periplaneta > Periplaneta americana. The sequence continues at coordinate 17,036,504 of NC_091117.1, read as the reverse complement.
ATTTCTGTCTACTATATTCTTGTTTTTATTGAATATCACTGGCTTCTTTCGAATTGTCAATTTATATTAAATGTGTTTTTCTCTCTTTTTCTCTTTCTTCTTTATTCTTGCTCTTGTGTTGTATTTATTGGTTTGAATTAAGTTACTTACTGTATTTAGTAAAGTGTCCTTGTAAATGTTATGTTATATTATTGACTAAGACCACACCGTACACGAGCCTGGCTCTTATGGTAGTGGCTAGAAAAATTTTTGTTTTATAAATGTAATTTGTATTCAGTAGGTAGCTAGTTAAAATAAATAAAATAAAAAAATTAATTTTGCTCCCGTCACTTCATGTGACGTGGAAATAAGTTTCTTTCGTTTCGAATCATGTTTAACTAACAGACGAAGAAGTTATGGGTTCGAAAAATATTCGAATGTATGTAGTCATACACTGTAATAAAATATACAGAGCAGAACTGTAAATTTGATATATTTCGCATGTTTATTTATATATATGCTATAAAATTACTTGTTTCAACCTACCATAATATTATCATTATGTTGTTCCAGCCAGGAACCACTTTTATAGCAGACCTTACAGTACCTCTGTGCTGGAAGCGGGAGTTTGTTGACATTGAAGTCCGGTCGCTTAGCCACGTTCAAAGACACAAGTCCCCAAGTTCCGAGCTTTGATCATTACATTTCCTCCACCGTGTTTAACAGTAGGTCTCAAATTCTTGGTGTTCATTTTCTCCTTAGGCTTCCTCCAGACCATTTGTCTACTATCGCTGCCAAAAACATTGAATTTGCTGTCATCAGAAAAAAGAGCCTTTTCCCACCAATCTTCGCCTTTATTTTCATATTCCTTAGCAAACTGAAGTCGTTTACGTCTGTTCCTTTCACAAACATAAGGCTTTTTTGGTGCTATTCTTCCGTTGTAGCCCCGTTTATGTATTGCCCTTCTAATTGTTTGGGCATGCACTTTTTTTACCCGTAGCCGATTCAATTTCAGAAGCTAACTTCGGGGCACTTATACGAGGGTTCTTTTTAATCTGTCTGATAATAAGAGATTCTTCTCTGTCTGTGAGGACTTTTCGGCGACCTGTTTGCTTTCTCAGCTCTATTCTGTCCTCGTTTTTATTTCTCAGAATTATGTCAGACACTGTACTTCTCTTCATCTGCAGTGTTTCGAATGGTTTTCCCTTTTTCGTGATGGAATATCACTAACTGCCTCTGATTAAATGTTGTTTGCTTACCTTTATGCCCCATTTTGTGTTCCGGCTTGCTGAAACGACAGCACAAGTAAGACTAAGTAGGCTCGCATGTTATTGAAACTCGGTACCTCCACCTACTGTGTAATGTAAGTGATCAACAGGGGTGTACAGAATAGGACCAACAGGGCTGTCCGAATATTTTTGTTACGCAGTAAATTGTATATTTGTTTATTTTTATATAAATAAATTAACATACAATTTCATTAGCAAGCTCTTTTTATACTCACGTTATACAAATTGGTTTATTTGACGTAACCGCAAGCGTAATTTCTGCGTTTTTGCAAACAAGCTTAGTAACATACACATAAACATTTGGAATGTTATGTGTCCGAATGATTCTGTTATTCACTGTATATAGGGTTTTCCAAAAGAAGTAACTTCAGTTGCTTCATCCTCTACACGTCCATTCTCTATACTTAATTACTTACTTACAAATGGCTTTTAAGGAACCCGAAGGTTCATTGCCGCTCTCACATACGCCCGCCAGCGGTCCCTATCCTGTGCAAGATTAATCCAGTCTCTATCATCATACCCCACCTCCCTCAAATTCATTTTAATATTATCCTCCCATCTACGTCTCGGCCTCCCTAAAGGTCTTTTTCCCTCCGGTCTCGGAACTAACACTCTATATGCATTTCTGGATTCGCCCATACGTGCTACATACCCTGCCCATCTCAAACGTCTGGATTTTAAGTTCCTAATTATGTCAGGTGCAGAATACAATGCGTTCAGTTCTGTGTTGTGTAATTTTCTCCATTCTCCTGTAACTTCATCCCGCTTAGCCCCAAATATTTTCCTAAGCACCTTATTCTCAAACACCCTTAACCTATGTTCCTCTCTCAGAGTGAGAGTCCAAGTTTTACAACCATATAGAAGAACCGGTAATATAACTGTTTTATAAATTCTAACTTTCAGATTTTTGGACAGCAGACTGGATGATAAGAGCTTCTCAACCGAATAATAACACGCCCATTCTCTATACAAACTTTAAAATTCTGACATTGGCTTATTAAACAAGGAATGGAATTTTTCGCATCACTACCCATCGCCATAACTTCATCCTAGATGTTGCTGTGTCCACCATTTTGTTTTGTTTCGTTAGAATATTTTATCTATTCCTTAAATAAATATATTTTTTTATCGTTACCTTCAATATTAAATTTTCTAAAACTTTTGATTAGGAAAAAAATATTTCCTGAAAGAATACAGTAGAGCACTGATGTCAAAGCAAGCGCATTTTTCTGACCTTGACGTCGTGCGCGGTAGGAGGAATAAGCAGCCTGTTGGATTAAGAAAACAGTGGTGCGCAAACTTCAAACGGAACGTGAAATTTTATGTCGTTATTTTATATGGTTTCTTGCTGTTAGATATTTTATATATTGTCTATAAATAAAAGTACCAACACCAATTTCTTAATATTGCTGTTGTGTTTTAAATTTTAATAACATAATAAAGAGTTAAGAAGGAATATTCACCTTAATTCCATAACAGTACAATTATACTATACTAAGTGGATGAAACACATCATTTATAAAGAAAGTGATATCCCAAAGAAAGAGATTGAGTATGGCATGGTAAGCTGGAATTGATATTGATGGTACATTTAGCCTTATAAAAGTAGTCAAACTAATCAAAACAATATTATAGTACGAAGCTAAGTTACCTAGGTATATGTTTTAACTGTAGCTAATATTACATAACGAAATTTTTATCGCATTATGCTTTTAAGGTGATATTGGTGGGCAACTTCCTATCATTAGAATATTAAATTCTTTTTTTCGAAATCTTCTGAAGCTATAGAGTTGACTTTTTACAACTCATGAGCACATATACTTTGTTTGTGATGTAACAGTAGTTGCTTTGTTAATTCATTTTCTTACTAACATTTTCCATACGAATATTTTCCAAATTTTCAGTACACTATCTTCAGTAATACGTATTTACGATATATTAGATTTACGAAAACATGGTTTCAGTACCTGTAAAAACATATCTGAAAATTTAAGTTTTCTCCAAAAAAAAGTTGAAAAAATATTCATTTTGAATAAAAATGCAAACTTCTGATAAATGAGCATTAAAATTAAAACTTACTTTCTTATTATGCACTTATACTTCTCAGACAAACATAAAAATTAACATGGATACAGATTTAATAAGTTCTCTTCCCTTTATCTACTGAATCAGTGCTGGCCATCCCTGTACATACCTCGACCAAATACTGCTGAACCTCTTTCGTATGTCTCTTTCCTTTCCGCTGTAAAGCGCTCAGGCTGTTCTGAGCTCTAAAGCGCGCGCTTGCGCCTATGGGCATCAGTTGACATGACTGCAGTAGAGCGTCTCGTTTAGGCACAATGAAAACGTAAACTAAGTGCAGGTAACGTCTGGGGGGAGGACGAGACGTACGATAAACATGAGAGATGCACAAGGTTTTAGTTACAACATTTATGACGGGGCATTAATTGAAATTATATTTTCCAAAAACACAGAAAACAAAAGAACACAAATTTTATAACGTTATCATATACACATTTAACAAGCAAGCAATTGTAACGTTGAAATAATTCAATATAACAAATCAAATTTTGCTTCTTATATGATGTTGCATTCAAGCAGCATTTTTTACGGTCATTAATTTTATTCTAGGTGTGACTATCATATCACCGTCTTTTGTAGCCGAATTAAAAAACTTCAGTATATTGGTCTGAAGTGACAAAATTATTTCCTAATAGTACATTATGCAACGAGCCTATAATGAAGGTAATTAAGAAGTGAGTATGGATATTTATGAAACGAGCGCAAGCGAGTTTCATAATTTTCATACGAGCTTCTTAATTACCATTATAGGCGAGTTTCATACGACTTTTTATGCTCGACCATATTTCTAACTTGATATTATTAATTTTCTTTGTATCTGACCTTGACCAATGTCCCGTATGTTGTGAGATGTTGGCAGATGCGAAAGTATTGATTTTTTCCGAGGAACAAATGTTCACATTGACCTTGCTAGGCCATAAGAACCTACAGAGATAACATTGAAATAAAATTAGACATTGAAAAACGAGGTGACAAATTGAATTTATTTGAATATTATTTACAATTAACGCTAATTATTATAGTAACAGAACATAACCTTCTGCGACAGTATTGGATTTCCAGCCTCCGTGACCTTTCGCTAATTATCTTTTCTATTGCATATCCGAGAATAATCGATACTTGCGGTTTTATAACGGTAGAAAGCTGACCTGTCATTGGCTGAACAGTTGTAACCTGAGTCGTCATTGGCTGAAAGACCTGACCTTTAATGAGTAGGTGTACTTTAATGACATGCATTATAGGTCTGCTACCAGGTGTATAATTACTACATTTCGGCATGGTCGAGCATAAACATAATTACAGTATTGTAGTTACTATAAATTTACGGACATGGGTTCCTAATCAAAACTTTATCTACGTAGTCCTCTCTACAACCCCTAGAAGTTTGTAATAGGAACTATGAAACACTCTGTATAGTTAAAAATAGAAACGCTACTATATTGTTTCATGAGTTTGCTCACTCTGTATGTATGTTTCTAAATGCTGCAGTATTTAACTCTGTTCACAGTTTCATATGCTTTGACTGTAAAGTCTCCCCTCTAGATTAACTGTTGATATTCATCAGACTTTGGCTTTCTAGTGAATTATACGGGATGTTGGCAGTGGAGAAAGCCTGAGATCCACTGTACCGGAACAGTTCGAACCGCTTTAATATTTGAGTGGCCCTCGTTTCTGGTTTAGTTGTCCGGCGGTTTGTGTCAGGGCAACCGCTTCTGAAAGATTCAGCTTGCAAAGCCACATCGATGTGCAGACCATGGAGGAACTTCTGAATTCGTTAACATTTAACAGGGCGTGAGGGTGTGAAATTCAGAGATTGGACAAGTTCCAAGCGTGTGTGAGGACTTGATTCAATTGCTTAAAAGTCTGGCTCTATCATTCCCTCACCCACTTAGTAACGAATTGATGTGGGTTTCCATTCTGTGCTGCTTTATGACTGCAAATATGTATACATTTGTAACGCTGTGGAATGTTGGCTCGTACTCCTGCCAACTGCGGCAAGAGTTTTTACTGTGTGTGTTTCCAACTAAACCGTAGCTCAGTAAGGTGGCTTATTCTTGTCAAAGAGACTGCCACTTCTGTAGGCCTAGTAACTCCCTCTTACCTTGTTAGCACTACTGTCTTTGTAAATGCCTGCCAGTTGAGGGAATTTTCCCTTTCTCAGCGACTCACCGGACAGGATGTTCTTCCTGCACATATCCTTGTCAGCACCTGAAATCGAGGGTAGAAACCGCAGGCGTAGTTCGTTTGTCTGCTAGTCCGAAACTGAGCTCAGGAGTGGATTCGATTTCCACTTATGCTGATTACCTGGTTGAGTTTTTCTCCGATCATGTCCACCACTGCAACGCGAATGTTAGGTCATATTGTGGCAAAATCTCGTCCTCATCTCGGCAAATTACCGTCTTGCCGCCAGTTTCATCCGCACTAAATAGGCCTAACCTCGTCTTTAATACGGCGTCATTAATAGACCAAAAACAACTGTAAATACATTTTTCGAAAAGCCATGAATTTCTAATTTCATCGCCAGTAATGAAATCCATGTAACACGTTTTCTACTACGTGCGATTTGTTGTCGTCGCCGTGTGCGCTTTGTTGTCGCTGTGTACGCTATGTTGTTATCGCTGTGTGCGCTTTGTTGTCGCTGTGTGCGCTTTGTTATCGCTGAGTGCGCTTTGTTGTCGCTGAGTGCGCGTTTTTTGTTGTCGCTGAGTGCGCGTTTTTGTTGTCGCTGAGTGCGCTTTGTTGTCGCTGAGTGCGCGTTTTTGTTTTCTCTGCGTGCGATTTGTTGTCGCTGTGTGCGCTTTGTTGTCGCTGAGTGCGCGTTTTTGTTTTCTCTGCGTGCGATTTGTTGTCGCTGTGTGCGCTTTGTTATCGCTGTGTGCGCTTTGTTATCGCTGTGTGCGCTTTGTTGTCGCTGAGTGCGCGTTTTTGTTATCTCTGCGTGCGATTTGTTGTCGCTGTGTGCGCTTTGTTGTCGCTGCGTTCGATTTGTTGTTGTCGCTATGTGCGCTTTGTTGTCGCTGATTGCGCGTTTTGTTTTCGCTGATTGCGCGTTTTGTTTTCTCTGCGTGCGATTTGTTGTCGCTATGTGCGCTTTGTTATCGCTGTGTGCGCTTTGTTGTCGCTGAGTGCGCGTTTTGTTTTCTCTGCGTGCGATTTGTTGTCGCTATGTGCGCTTTGTTATCGCTGTGTGCGCTTTGTTGTCGCTGAGTGCGCGTTTTTGTTATCTCTGCGTGCGATTTGTTGTCGCTGTGTGCGCTTTGTTGTCGCTATGTGCGCTTTGTTGTCGCTGCGTTCGATTTGTTGTCGCTGCGTTCGATTTGTTGTTGTCGCTATGTGCGATTTGTTGTCGCTGTGTGCGCTTTGTTATCGCTGTGTTGCGCTTTGTTGTCGCTGAGTGCGGTTTGTTATCGCTGTGTTGCGCTTTGTTGTCGCTGAGTGCGGTTTGTTATCGCTGTGTGCGCTTTGTTGTCGCTGAGTGCGCGTTTTGTTATCTCTGCGTGCGCTTTGTTGTCGCTGTGTGCGCTTTGTTATCGCTGTGTTGCGCTTTGTTGTCGCTATGTGCGCTTTGTTATCGCTGTGTGCGCTTTGTTGTCGCTGATTGCGCGTTTTGTTATCTCTGCGTGCGATTTGTTGTCGCTGTGTGCGCTTTGTTATCGCTGTGTTGCGCTTTGTTGTCGCTGAGTGCGGTTTGTTGTCGCTGCGTTCGATTTGTTGTCGTCGCTGTGTGCGCTTTGTTATCGCTGCATGCGCTTTGTTGGGTGCGCTTTGTTGTCGTTGCATGGGCTTTGTTGTTGTCGCTGCGTCGTATGAATATTTGAGAAGTAGAAATTTTACAACAAAGCACTGTACTCCACGTGGAGTCACGATTTTATTCGATATACTTCTTGAATCTAGTTACTTGAAACTAAAATACTATTGGTACGAATACTTAAGAGAACTTTGGGTCAGTGTTATGAAGCGAGTTCATTTTAATACGGCTATCTTTTGACATTATTACAAAGCGAGCCGCATGTTAACGTAATGAACAGGGCGATATCATCACCATAATAGCTCGCTCACACATAGATTACTGATAATATGCGTACAAGGAGAAAATTGCTCCTGGAGATAAAACAGACACTCCGTGTGTAAATGTAGGTGGCTCTCCTCGCCAATTCTTCTGTAATTTTTCATTACACTCACTCTCTCGGTCCGTAATTGAAGCCCGGCAGTGAAATCGTGTCTTTCTGTTCCCTCCAGTTTAGAAATCGGACGTATTTTCAAGCTGGAAGTAAAGGTTCGTGCTCCGTGATATTAGAACACTGCGCGTTACAAGAACATCTCTAATGTCTTCGTACCTTTCTACATTGGGTGTGTGGAACCCCTTCAGCAAAACGGGGTTGTTTCCCTGGGGGTTGAAGCACAACATTCTGTAGGAATCCTCGCGCTGTAGATCGTTGTTGGTTAAAGAGGAACTCCACTTCATTGCATAAGTTAATAATGAAACATTTCTCTCGTCCATCATAACCAAAAGGCAGAGAACATGAAACAAAATTTGCTTTTATTTTGTGCATTCCATATGTTTTGAGTGTCCATCCATTTATGAGGTTTCCATTCGGTTTTATATAGGCGTACTAATAATAAATTCTATAGCTCAAAAAAGGTGAAATCAAAAATAAGAATTATGGGGATGTGCATCCAAATGTTTTAAATGATTATTTTACAAAATCAATAGGTAAAATCATCTCCAGTATACCTACATCATTAGAAGAAGCATTAAATAGTCTTCATCAGTCAAACCTTCGAGTTAATGTCAATTTCACCTTACGTGAGGTGTCTTGTGAACAGGTCTTTGAAGCCATTTGCAAGTTAAATGATACTAAGAGTAAAGATTATTATGATGTATCAGCCAACCTTGTAAAATCAGTCGCTAATAGTATAGTTATGCCATTGACTTACTGTATTAATTTGTGTATACTACATGGTGTATTTCCAAATATGTTAAAAATAGCAAAAGTTATACCTATATACAAGAAGGGTGACATTACATTGCCTAATAGTTATCGGCCTATCTCCTTAGTGCCAATATTTAGTAAAATCTTTGAAATCTTGATAAAAGATCAATTCTATAGTTATCTTGAAACTAATAACTTAATCTTAAATCAGCAGTATGGTTTCCGTACTGGAAAGAGTACAGTGGCTGCAGTGAATTCTCTTTTGGAATCTGTATATCATGCATATGAAAATGGTGAAAGTACAAAGGCAATTTTTTGTGACCTTAGTAAGGCATTTGATTGTGTTAATCATAAGATCCTGTTGGTAAAACTTGAGTACTATGGTGTGACTGGAAAAGAAATTGAACTGTTTAAATCGTATCTTGAAGAAAGATTTCAAATTGTTTCTGTTAAAGGTGTACAATCTGAATCAACACACGTTTTAGCGGGGGTTCCTCAGGGCTCCATTTTGGGTCCTTTACTGTTTATAATTACGTTAAATGATGTTGGACAATTTGTAAACTATAATTCTAAAGTTATTTTGTATGCAGATGATACAACTTTCCTAAATGTTAATAGGTCACTTGATATTCTTACAGAACAAACAGAAAGCACATTACATCAGTGTAAAGTTTGGTTTCATAAAAATGTTTTTTTTTATCAATGATGAAAAAATACAAATGCTGACATTTATTAAAAAAGATATTAGTGAGGGTAACAAAGAGGATATTAAACTGTTAGGTTTCCTCATAGATAAACATCTATCTTGGAACTCACATATTAGGTGTGTATGCATTAAGTTATCTTCTGTAACCTATTTGTTAAAAAAATTGGTGAACATCGTTAGTTTTGAATATGTTCGAAATGCATACTTTGTCTTTTTTCAAAGTGTATTCAGATATGGACTTATTTTGTGGGGAAATTCTAGTGATATTACAGACATTTTATTAATTCAAAAGTAAGTTATTAGAATACTGACAGCTTCAAAAATTAGAACACACTGTAGACCTCTGTTCATACAGACAGGTATTCAGACTGTCATAAATCTGTACATATATGATGTTCTACTGTTTATGAAAGAACATTTGCAAGATTTTAATATGAGAAGTGAGGTACACAATCATACAACGAGGAATAGGCAATTATTAGATTATCCACTTTGTAGACTTAGTGTGACAAAAAAATACTATAAATTGATTGGAATCAAATTATTTAATAAGCTCCCTATAAACATTCAACTTCTTCCTGTTCAAATTTATAAAACAAAATTGTACAGTTGGTTAATTAAAAACCCACTTTACTAAATAAATGAGTTCTTTGAAATTGACATACATTTTTAAACATTGCACTTTTAAATGTTATGGTTGTTGTTTCTTATTTTTTTTTTAATAATGAGATTTTAAATGAAACCTAGTGGTAAATCAATTTACATTTAAATTTCAATGTATTAATGAACAGAGCAAATTGCACTACCTTATGTTGCATTTTTTAAGTTTATTATTAGCCTCTGTTCGAAGTATTCTTAATTAGTTATTAAACATATGACAATTAGTACTTGATACTGTCTTTTATCTAGTAAATATAGTACTTTTAACTTTATATTATGTAATTTGATAAATATCTACATTGTTTTTATAATTAAATTTTTATCTTGTATATCTATGAAATTTATTGCAGTAAGATTGTAACATTTGACAATGTCTATAGTGAAGTTTTTCATTCAATGACAATAAAGAAAAAAAAAATACATATAATAATTTTACTTCATGTCGTACATAGTATTCTTCATATTACGTATGCATAAAACTACTGTATGCTTGCGTTAATATAGGTAACACAATTTCATAGATCAGCTAGTATCGAAAACAAGCTGTCTTTGTCACCGCCGTTTCCTTCCACAGCACATCACTCACTATCACCACCTCATTCGTCATCTTACATCGCTTTCTCTGACATTGATTCCTTGCCGTCTTCGATGTCTTCTTTCCCTACGTTGGCATCTTCGACGTCTTCTTTTCTTTATCGGCGTCATTTTTTTCTTTGTCGACGCCGTATTCATTTTCTTGGCTGCGTCTTCTTTGCCTTTGTAAAAATCGTTTTTTACGTTATTAATGTCTTCTTCTTGACACCATCTTATATCGTCTCTCCCTTGACGCGTCTTCGCCGTCTCTCCCTTGACGCGTCTTCGCCGTCTCTTCCTTGACGCGTCTTCGCCGTCTCTCCCTTGACGCGTCTTCGCCGTCTCTCCCTTGACGCGTCTTCGCCGTCTCTCCCTTGACGCGTCTTCGCCGTCTCTCCCTTGACGCGTCTTCGCCGTCTCTTCCTTGACGCGTCTTCGCCGTCTCACCCTTGACGCGTCTTCGCCGTCTCTCCCTTGACGCGTCTTCGCCGTCTCTCCCTTGACGCGTCTTCGCCGTCTCACCCTTGACGCGTCTTCGCCGTCTCTCCCTTGACGCATCTTCGCCGTCTCACCCTTGACGCGTCTTCGCCGTCTCTCCCTTGACGCGTCTTCGCCGTCTCACCCTTGACGCGTCTTCGCCGTCTCACCCTTGACGCGTCTTCGCCGTCTCTCCCTTGACGCGTCTTCGCCGTCTCTCCCTTGACGCGTCTCCGCCGTCTCTCCCTTGACGCGTCTTCGCCGTCTCACCCTTGACGCGTCTTCGCCGTCTCTCCCTTGACGCGTCTTCGCCGTCTCTCCCTTGACGCGTCTTCGCCGTCTCTCCCTTGACGCGTCTCCGCCGTCTCTCCCTTGACGCGTCTTCGCCGTCTCACCCTTGACGCGTCTTCGCCGTCTCTCCCTTGACGCGTCTTCGCCGTCTCTCCCTTGACGCGTCTTCGCCGTCTCTCCCTTGACGCGTCTTCGCCGTCTCTCCCTTGACGCGTCTTCGCCGTCTCTTTCTTAGCTTCTTCGTCTTAGTTTAACTCTGCTACTATCAGTAAAAATAAATCAAGTAAATAAATGAACAAATAATTTAAATTGTCGGAAAAGTCATCGTAGCATCAGTCTTTATCAATAGAATTCATTTTCAGCAGTCTTCCAGATCTAGTTTTGAATCATGAAGAGAACATCTTCATCACAAAGAAGATGCAATTGTTCTTTGATAGTACCTGTGACACACGTCAAACATGACGTCACGTTAATATAATCTTTGAACAGCTAACCTTATCTCCATACCCCTGCGATAGAATACTGTTCTTAGTGATATGTTTAAAAGACATGGCCTATCTTCATATATTAATCTAGAACCCATTTTTTCCTTCAGAATGCTACAAAATGATAAATGTTAAAATAAGAATGCGGAATTTCTAATTTCAAGTTCCTGAAAATCACCACCCCAAAGTATCGAAGACAGGAGTACGATAAAGGGGGGCCACCGGCGTAGCTCAGTCCGCTAAGGCGCTTGCCTGCCGATCCGGAATTGCGCTTGGGCTCGGGTTCGAGTCCCGCTTGGGCTGGTTTTCCTCAACCATAAAGCAAATGTCAGGTAATCTATGGCGAATCCTCGACCTCATCTCGCCAAATATCATCTCACTATCACCAATTCCATCGACGCTAAATGAAGAGTCCACTGCAAGAATGATGGATGTCATTTGGAATACATTTTTGAGGAGAAGCAATCGAAAATTAATATTTGAGGAGAAAAATTCGCTCCGGCGCCGGGGATCCAACCCGGATCCTTGGTTCTACGTACCAAGCGCTCTCTCCACTGAGCTACGCCGAATTCAATCCACGGCACCGGACCGAATCCTCCTCCTTCAATGTTTCCTTTTGTGGCCTGACTCCAAGTTAGGCACATGTTGACGTATATGTCCAATGTCAACTGCCATTATATTAGGAGCGCACTCAGCAGAGTGACTTGTTTGGCCGGGATTCCACAGTTACGTGCACAGTAATCTGTACAGACATATGCACTGCAGCTATGAGAATATTAGAGATTTATTTTATTAACTTGTCCTACAGAATAATATCTGTGATATTGACAATTTTTCTTCTCAAATATTAATTGTCAGTATCACAGATATTATTCTGTGGGACAAATCTATACTACTAATAAATCTGTAGCCAAAACATTTCTGGTAATTTTCGATTTTCCAAAAATAATTGGCGTTAATATGTGTAATTAACCATCCTGAAACCGAAAATCGCTTTTTTGAAATTTTTGTTTGTATGTCTCTCTGTCTGTCTGTCTGTCTGACTGGATGTTTGTTACCTTTTCATGCGATAATGGCTGAACCGATTTATATGAAGATTGGAATATAAATTAAGTTCCTTGTAACTTAGATTTTAGGCTATATGGCATTCAAAATACCTTATTTAAAAGGGGGGTTATAAGGGGGGCCTGAATTAAATAAATCGAAATATCTCCCTTATTATTGATTTTTGTGAAAAATGTTACATAACAAAAGTTTCTTTAAGAATGATTTCCGATAAGTTTTATTCTTTACAAAAGTTTGATAGGACTGATATTTAATGAGATAAATGACTTTTAAAATTAAAATAACGCCATCTAAGACGGTGCAATGAATTAAGAACAAATGACTTCGTCTATAAAGGGCCTTGGACAACAACAATCGAAACAGGGGCCTTGGACATCAACAATCGGAAGCTATTAAACATAGCATACAGAGAATGTTTCTTTGTTTGTATGAAGTATTATCAGAAGCTAAATTAACCGATTTGTATAATTAATTATTATTTCACCATTGGAAAGTGTAGTTTCTCCAGATGGACATAATGCTATAATGTTATTACAGTAACGTCTGAGTAAATCGAGGACAGGTAAGATTAGGCCTAAAATAGCTTGTTATGCACAGAAAATTTGATAGGCTATTTTGTACATTCATTTTCTGTATTTCTTAAAATAATATTTATGTACACTCATTTTAATCTCAGAGAATTAACGAACAACGAGAATGTATTGATTTAGTATGCAGTAATAGTACGTTAGCTTAGCAATCCATTATTTTATAATTAAAATTTTAACTATGCTCAATTGAATCGTGTTAAAATACATAAAATATATATGCAATAAATGCAATGCAAAAAAAAAAAAATTAGGTAATGAGCGAAGCAGATTATCTTGCGCTGTTGTAAAAGTTGTTCCCTGGATCAAACGTCCTATTTTAATTATGTAATTATACTTTATATTTATTTCTAACGGGTGCAGCGGAGCGCTAGTTAATAAAATAAATCTATAATAGAAGCAATTGAAAGTTTGAAATGCTTAGCGCTCAAAGCTTAAGTGTGATTTTCCGATCATTACTGGACAATGACTATCAGTGTTTTTCTTAGTTGGTTATTTAACGACGCTGTATCAACTACGAGGTTATTTATCGTCGGTGAGATTGGTGATAGTGAGATGGTATTTGGCGAGATGAGGCCGAGGATTCGCCATAGATTACCTGGCATTCACCTTACGGTTGGGGAAAACCTCGGAAAAAACCCAACCAGGTAATCAGCCCAAGCGGGGATCGAACCTGCCCCGAGCGCAACTTCAGACCGGCAGGCCCGGTTTTGATTTCCGATTGGGCCAAGTTACCTGGTTGACATTTTTTCCGGGGTTTTCCCTCAACCCAATACGAGCAAATGCTGGGTAACTTTCGGTGCTGGACCCCGGACTCATTTCACCGGCATTATCACCTTCATTTCATTCAGACGCTAAATAACCTAAGATGTTGATAAAGCGTCGTAAAATAACCTACTAAAATAAAAAAAATAAAATATACCATATTACACCATCTCTTCACAAATTCAATATCAAATTCAAAATCGTCGCGAATTTTCTTTTACAGTCAGACGCCACGTGTCGCTTTGAAGGGCCACTCGTGAATCTAAAGAGGCGAAGCGCAGACTTCGAAGTGGCGTGCCTCCATCCCGTCCTCTCACTGTGTGCATTGATACATTTGTTTAGATGGGAGAGACTCGAAAAGTCGTCATATCTCCGCCCCATGTCCGAGCCACGTCTTCTCTGTGTGACTTGCACCTAAGGCGCAATTCACACAGAGAAGACGCAGACAGGACGTGACTCGGACGTCGGGCGGAGACACGACGCGGACATGACGTGAGCAAAGCATACTGAAGAGTCAAAAACCCTTGCGGCATTTGCGCGTCGCACAGCTTTCGTAATGTCTTCTTCAGATGATGAGGATGCCCTCTGCACCCTTAGTGGTTGGAAAAAAAGGAAGAATGTGTGCCATATCTTATTTATTTAATTTATTTTATTTTAAAGGGTTCGAATCCCGGTCGGGCAAGTTACATGGTTGAGTTTTTTTCCGGGGTTTTCCCTCAACCCAATACAAGCAAATGTTGGGTAACTTTCGGTGCTGGACCCCGGTCTCATTTCACCGGCATTATCACCTTCATATCATTCAGACACTAAATAGCCTGAGATGTTGATACAGCGTCGTAAAATAACCCAAAAATATTTTTGCTTGTTTTATTTATTTATGCATGTTTATTAATTAATTAATTCATTCATTCATTCATTTATGCTTTGTTTATTTACTTATTTATTCATGCATTAATTTTTTTATTCTGGTAGAATTAAGGCCATGAGATCTTCTCTTCCACACTACCAGAAGTGAAATACAGTATACATTGAAACAATAAAACGTAGTAATATTTAAATATAAAATCGTTATCATGCACATTAAGGAGCTTACATACTGTAGCCTATAATGAAATACTGACTAAAATGATACATAATTATTTACAATTTATATCCTATTGCCACTTTATAATAGGCTTAAATGACAATTTATGCAAATACATAGAATAACTTATTAAATTCGGCTAACACTCACAAATCAATTCCATGTAAAATTATGTAGGCTAATTTTAATTCTTAATTTAAATTGATTAGCAGTTCGGAAATCCCTGGCATGACGAGGTAAAGAGTTACATAGGGGACAAACTGACATGATGAAAGAGAATGAATAGAAAGAGGTACGGTGACGAGGAATAGATAAAAAAAAGTCTGATGTTGATTCCGCAAAATTGTAAGATATTTTGGAGTAGAAGCTGTGATGAAAGAATTGAACATGTATCCCGACCGTTTCCAGAATTTTTATGTAATGTCCCACCAATGTTCCTATACCATATTAACGGTTAGCGCGTCTGGCCGCAAAACCAGGTGGCCCGGGTTCGATTCCCGATCGGAGCAATTTACCTGATTGAGGTTTTCTCCGTGATCTTCCCTCCACCGAATATGAGCAAATGCTGGGTAACTTTCGGTGCTGGACTCCGGACTCATTTCACCGGCATTATCACCTTCATCTCATTCAGACGCTAAATAACAGATGTTGATAAAGCGTCGTAAAATAACCTACTAAAATAAAAAAAATAAAATAAAATATATCATATTACACCATCTTTTCACAAAATTGAATATCAAATTCAAAATTGCCGCGAATTTTCTTTTACAGTCAGACACCACGTATCGCTTTGAAGGGCCACTCGTGAATCTAAAGAGGCGAAGCGCAGACTTCGAAGTGGCGTGCCTCCATCCCGTCCTCTCACTGTGTGCATTGATACATTTGTTTACATGGGAGAGACTCGAAAAGTCGTCATGTCTCCGCCCCACGTCCAAGCCACGTCTTCTCTGTGTGAATTGCACCTAAGGCGCTTGCCTGCCGATCCGGAGTTGCGTTCGGGCGCGGGTTCGTTTGCCGCTTGGGCTGATTACCTGGTTGGGTTTGTTCTGAGGTTTTCCCCAACCGTAAGGCAAATGTCAGGTAATCTATGGCGAATCCTCGGCCTCATCTCGCTATCACCAATTCCATCGACGCTAAATAATCTCGTAGTTGATACAGCGTGGTTAAATAACCAAGTAAAAAAATAATAAACGATAAATGGGTCAGTAGATGTTGTGTGTTTCTTGGTTAAATAAGAGCAAAGAAGAAATTGCTGTGCTAATAACCTCAGGTTGATCGGTCACGGGAGTTGAGGGCATTTCTGGGTAGAGAAATTAATAGGAAGATTATATTATTTAATTAACAAACTTCGATCGCAGTATACTGGCTGTCCTGATTTTTTCTTGGTATTATCTCGCAATTAATAGCTTGCAATCAATTCTCCTGTACTGCTAGCATCTGCTAGCGGAGCGGTCCAGTTCGTCCGATAAACATCGTCTCGTTGAGCATCCTGCGCTCCGTCCCTCCCTCACGCCCAAACGCTCCGGGAAGAGAAATGAGACTTTGACAAGAAGAAGGACGTAAGACCCGTTCATAATCTCACAGCTCATGTAACGTGATGGATTTATTGCTAGGAATGTATTCTCGGTTTTCATTTCCGTTCTGATCGATACAGTGTGTTCCTAAAATTAGCTATCAAGAAAATCTTCTGTAGTAATGTCACGAGAGGTCTGAGATTTTCCGATAAATCTGGGAAATCTCAGACCTCGAGTGGCATTTATTAGGACTATTTCGTGAATAAAATAAAAATGTAAATAATATATCCCTAAAATTCGATCAAAAATGTTAATAATTGTATATTAACGAATACTTAACATATTCAGACATTGTGAAGTTGAAATACTCGTAGATGAATATCGATTACTGGAATAAAGAAATTCGATGCTATTATTCAGTAATGCCAATTGCGAAATACAGGTTTAACAATGTTAATTACATGTACTGCACTTTTCTCTTATTATTATTATTATTATTATTATTATTATTATTATTATTATTATTATTATTACTTACTTACTTACTTACAAATGGCTTTTAAGGAACCCGAATGTTCATTGCCGCCCTCACATAAGCCCGCCATCGGTCCCTATCCTGTGCAAGATTAATTCAGTCTATCATCATACCCCACCTCCCTCAAATCCATTTTAATATTATCCTCCCATCTACGTCTCGGCCTCCCTAAAGGTCTTTTTCCTTCCCGCCTCCCAACTAACACTCTATATGCATTTCTGGATTCGCCCATACGTGCTACATGCCCTGCCCATCTGAAACGTCTGGATTTTAAGTTCCTAATTATGTCAAGTGAAGAATACAATGCGTGCAGTTCTGTGTTGTGTAACTTTCTCCATTCTCCTGTAACTTCATCCCGCTTAGCCCCAAATATTTTCCTAAGCACCTTATTCTCAAATACCCTTAACCTATGTTCCTCTCTCAGAGTGAGAGTCCAAGTTTCACAACCATACAGAAGAACCGGTAATATAACTGTTTTATAAATTTTAACTTTCAGATTTTTGAACAGCAGACTGGATGATAAGAGCTTCTCAACCGAATAATAACACGCATTTCCCATATTTATTCTGCGTTTAATTTCCTCCGAGTGTCATTTATATTTGTTACTGTTGCTCCAAGATATTTGAATTTTTCCACCTCTTCGAAGGATAAATCTCCAATTTTTATATTTCCATTTCGTACAATATTCTGGTCACGAGACATAATCATATACTTTGTCTTTTCGGGATTTACTTCCAAACCGATCGCTTTACTTGCTTCAAGTAAAATTTCCGTGTTTTCCCTAATTATTATTATTATTATTATTATTATTATTATTATTATTATTATTATTATAATAACATAAATACATTTCCATTATCTGCTGAAATCATAATTTCATTTAACAGTAACAGTGGGGACAGCTACATACCAATGCTTATGTATTCACAGCGAGACATGTTGCTACACAGTGAAGCCATCTCTGTATAGATAGGCCTAATTAAAACACGAATTTTATTACGCCATACGGAAGGCAGTTTGATGAAAAGACCTTATTATTACTATGCAAGGTCATTGGGTTTGATATGTGATGATGTTTCATAAATTTGAACATCTGACTTTCAATTAATTGTTTCATTTCATTCACAAAATACAAATTTTATAGGCTACTTATAGGTTATGTTACTGTGGGAACAGGACCAATGTCAGCTGTGTCTTATTTCGACAGTTACAATCAGTGCTACACGAAAGCATTTTTTATAGCTCGACAAACGCATTCTCGCTGTAGTGTGTAACGGAACTAAAGCTGGATCTACACAGTTCAATATTCCAGTCGCTTATGCGTGCAATCTGGGAAGAATATTGAAAGAATCAAGTTTAAAAGGTACATTCAATTATGATGCATTAAGATTTTGTATCTACATGGTGCGCCGTTTTGAACGTCGTCTTCACTGCGTAAATATATTAATTAATATTAAATATCAATCTTTCATTCATTGCTTTGAAGTTGAAAGAAAAGTTTAACCGTGTAGTTGCATCTTAATGTATTCATGATCATGAATTTACGGGGAAACAGTTGGCGACAACGACTAAACAAAAGAACGACCATGCGATAAATTGATAGCGATAAATCTAGCTGCAAAAATTATCGCAAAGTGTGACTGTGATTGGTTGGAATTCAAAAAATCATTACACTTCATTGGTCGAAAATGGAATGACGTCATATAAAGGAAATAGTCTCCGTAATTATTAATTCGATGTTATTAGGCTCCATATTCCAACTACCTGAAGACTGAAGTTAGAGACATTGAGTATATACTACGCCAGCCGTGGCGAAAATGTAATCGTGCGCCGAGCCACTGTGTAACCTGCAACGTGCATAGCACCTAGGAGGGAGGGGGACACCCGAAGGGGAAGTGAAGCAACTGTGTGTCATATTAACGGATTTTCATTTTCCTTACTCAAGCACTTAAATATAATTTTATACAGTATAAGGTTACAAACTAATGTTCAGTACGTGTAACGAAGAAAGAAATGAATAAGAAAACATAGGACACATTATCACAACCTAAAATTAACCGCCTTCAGAGTGTGTCTGCGACAGAGTTTCAAAATCAGGAATTATGTCACTTACTGCAATTGTAGTGGTTTAGAAGTAAATCCCGAAAAGACAAAGTATATGATTATGTCTCGTGACCAGAATATTGTACGAAATGGAAATATAAAAATTGGAAATTTAACTATTGAAGGGGTGGAGAAGTTCAAATATCTGGGAGCAACAGTAATAAATATAAATGATATTCGGGAGGAAATTAAACGCAGAATAAATATGGGAAATGCCTGTTACTATTCGATTGAGAAGCTTTTATCATCCAGTCTGCTGTCAAAAAATCTGAAAGTTAAAATTTATAAAACAGTTATATTACCGGTTGTTCTTTATGGTTGTGAAACTTGGACTCTCACTTTGAGGTTAAGGTTGTTTGAGAATAAGGTGCTTAGAAAAATATTTGGGGCTAAGCGGGATGAAGTTACAGGAGAATGGAGAAAGTTACACAACACAGAACTGCACGCATTGTATTCTTCACCTGACATAATTAGGAACATTAAATCCAGATATTTGAGATGGGCAGGGCATGTAGCACGTATGGGCGAATACAGAAATGCATATAGAGTGTTAGTTGGGAGGCCGAAGGGAAAAAGACCTTTAGGGAGGCCGAGACGTTGATGGGAGGATAGTATGAAAATGGATTTGAGAGAGGTGGGATATGATAATAGAGAATGGATTAATCTTGCTCAGAATAGGGACCAATGTCGGGCTTATGTGAGGGCGGCAATGAACCTCCGGGTTCCTTAAAAGCCAGTAAGTAAATAAGTAAGTAAGTACTGCAGTCGTAGCTGATCACGAAGGTATTTGTCTGTCAGTCGTGATCTAAATTTTGGTTTTACTATTTTCATTATTGAAAATAATTTTTCACAAACGTAAGTTGTAGTGAACATGGGTTCAAGAGCAAGCGAAAGAACGAAGCTTAGGATATTTATTTTTTGGTAAAGATTTGAAAAGTTCAACATTTGTCATGTCCTTACATCTAGCTTTCATTTAACATCATATTGTAAATCTGTGAGTTTAAATTGAAGATCTAACCGCATTATTCGTATATCTGCTGAAAAAGTATCGATGTACAGAGATAATAATAATAATAATAATGATGATGATGATGATGATGATAATAATAACAACACAACCTTTTAATGTTTTATGAGTAACATATAGTATAATGCCGTTGTATGTTATACAACTGTTTTCCTCGTAATACTTGTGAACAAATCATACATTTAATATTCTCATCATATTGTCAGCAAAAAATTGCGTCCTCCCATCCAACTTGAAACTTTCGTTTTTGTAGAGGTACATGGTTTCGAGAGAGACACTGCGACGATACGCCACTCGCAGGTCAGAGACAAACACAAATGGAAGGGAGTTTGACTCCAGTGAGTGAGAGGGTGGGGGTTGGGGGAGGTAGGAAATAAGAGAAATGCACAGCTATCATTGCGAGCCACAATGTGGTCGTGAGTCACATTATGGCCACGGCTGTAGTACGCTGAACACGGGTAATGCAACGGATAAGAATGTAAACAAACAAGTCGTCGCTGCGTGTTCGTGGAGTACAGGCAACTTCGGACATTCTGAAGCTATACTAGTAAACACATGCTTGAGCCATGATGTTCGTTTTCGTCGTGATCTTTGCAGTGAATAATAACGTGGTTTCGTAAGTTACGGAACTTGAACATATTATGTGGATGTCACTAGAAATAATTTTATGCTCGACCATGCAGCAATGTAGTAATTATACACCTGGTAGCAGCCCTTTAACGGACCTCATTAAAGTACACCTATTCATTAAAGTTCAGGTGTTCCGCCAATCAGAAAACACCATATGATAAAGCGCAAGTATCGATTTCACCAAGTGCACAATAAATAACCTACATTTCAAATAAAGTCAGTTCTGTTACTATAATAATTAGCGTTAATTGTAAATAATATTAAAATAAATTCAATGTGTCATCTCGTTTTTCAATGTATAATTAAATTTCAAGGTTATATCGAGATTAAAGTTTCTTTTACTATCTAGATTATATCAAGGTCGTCGACATCTGTTTCTCGGAAAAAATTGATACTTTCGCGTCTGCGCACATCTCACAATTTACGAGGTAGGCTATTGCACAAGGTCAGTTCCGCTCCTCACTTAGATAACAATAACATGAATACTTATGAACAATTTCAAGTTAGAAATATGGTCGAGCATAAAAAGTCGTATGAAACTTGCCTATAATTGTAATTAAGACGCTCGTATGAAAATTATGAAACTCGCTTGCGCTCGTTTCATAAACATACTCGCGTCTTAATTATTACCATTATAGGCTCGTTGTATAATGTACTATTATATTGCAAGAAATTTTTTCAATAGCACATAACGTTATTGGTGCATGATGTAGTACAAGATATTCCTATTGTCTGATATTTTTTCGGTTTAATTAGGATGTTGCATGTCGCTCATCACTGAAAAATACACTATAGGTATTTTTCGCCGATTGTTCGTAGCAATCCAATTGCATCTCTCGTACCTTTTCCCTTCCTGGAGCCAAACTGCTTTTCTTCCAACTGTTCTTCCATCTTGGAATATAAACGTCGATTCAGTATTCGCAAGAGAATCTTCGCCGAGTGCGATATCAGGCTGATAGTCCTGAACTCGTTACATTTCTTGGCATTATTTTTCTTATTGTAAATACCTATATTAATTTGTCCTACAGAATTTATCAGTAATATTGACACTTAATATTTTAGGAGAAAAATTCGCTCCGGCGCTGGGGATCGAACCCGTGTACTTGGTTCTACGTTCCAAGCGCTCTGACCACTGAGCTACGCCGAATTCAATCCACAGCACCGGATCGAACTTTCCTCCTTCGATGTTTCCCTTTGTGTCCTGACTCCAAGTTAGGCATATATGTTGACGTATATGTCCAATGTCAACTGCCATTATACTAGGAGCGCACTCAACTGAGTGACTTGTTGGCCGAGAATCCGCAGTTATTATGCACTGCTAGCTGAGAGAATATTACAGATATATTAATTTTCCATACAGAATTTATCGTAAAGCGATCGGTTTGGAAGTAAATCCCGAAAAAACAAAGTATATGATTATGTCTCGTGACCAGAATATTGTACGAAATGGAAATATAAAAATTTGGAGATTTATCCTTCGAAGAGGTGAAAGAATTCAAATATCTTGGAGCAACAGTAACAAATATAAATGACACTCGGGAGGAAATTAAACGCAGAATAAATATGGGAAATGCCTGCTATTATTCGGTTGAGAACAGTGGCGATTTCTCTTAAGGAGCACAGGAGCAGTGCACCACCTCTTCAAATAACACATGTTTTTAAAGTTATATCAATGAGCTGCAGTAGACTATGTGAGCGACATAATTCTTTATTATAATGCTATGTAAAAATAACACTGCACGTGTACTGGTCTTGTTGACGCCTGGGAATTATGTTTACCGCTCGACACTTGGGGCACACTGTTCCATTGGAGCATGCGCAGTAGTTCTGTTTCACTGGCAGGCTTTGGAGCATGGTAGGGGTGGCAGTACAATGTGCATGAGAGGGGTTAGGATCACTTTCAGATGTGTTCTCAAGCTGTTTGCAGTAGTAGTTAGATCGTTACATCACAAATGTTACAATGAATAGTGTGCAAAATCTTTTAAATATGTAATTTTCTGTAAGACCTTTACACGAAAAGATCAAAATAAAGAAGATGGGTACACCTTCACATGAATTAAAATTACAAGTGGCGAAGCATAGTAATAGAGAAGAGAAAAGAAAATTGAACATTCGGACTTATGAAAAAGCAATATGCGGCTACAGTATAAAAGACGCTGTATTTTGTTTTGCTTGCCAATTGTTCGACGGCGATAATTTATTGACAAAAACAAGTACGTTTTATGAATTTTATTTATTTTTCTGTTTGAATTTAGGACTGTGCGTAGTAACTAAATAATTTTGATTATCGTTCTGCAGATATGATTCATTTGAATCACATGAATGAAAGAATTAAAAAACACGATTCTTCAGCTGCACACATCAACAATAATGTTAAAGTAGCAGTATTGGGTCAAACAAACATACAGACACAATTGGATGTAATATTGGATAGTTGAACTTCACAATGATAAAGTTACCAAGAACAGATATGTGCATAGACAAATAAATAGAGGATATGTGCGTGCGGTTTTGTGGAGCTTTTGAGTTGGCTTTAAGAGGTCACGATGACGGAGACTCATCTTTAAACGCTAGTATTTTTCTTGGCCTCATCAATTTAAAAGTTCTGAATTAGACGCACTCTTAAGGAACATTTGAAAAGAGCAACAGTGTTTAAGAGCATATCAAACACTATACAGAACGAAATCCTTCAAGCCATTTTGAATGTATGCCATGATGAGATTTCAAAGAAATAAAGAAAGCTGCTGACTTTTTAGCATTTAAGGCTGATGAGACGACAGACGTATCGAATGTTTGTGAATGTGTGAACTTTGTTATAAAACGCAATATAGCTAAAACAATATTATTTACGGTGTGTTGCAATAGAAATTCAACATTTTACTTTGCTATTACTGGACCTACATAGAAACTGATTAACTGCAATTTCTTGACTAACAAAATTATGTAAATGTATACCTATATAATATATGTTAATAGTTATGGAGTAGTTAGTGCAAATAATGATAATGATAACAATAATAATAATAATGATAATAATAATAGGGTGTAATAATAATATGATAATCATAATAAATATTTGTGCACCACCAGGATTATTTATCACCACACGCCACTGGTTGAGAAGCTTTTATCATCCAGTCTGCTGTCAAAAAATCTGAAAATTAGAATTTATAAAACAGTTATATTACCGGTTGTTCTGTATGGTTGTGAAACTTGGACTCTCACTTTGAGAGAGGAACATAGGTTAAGGGTGTTTGAGAATAAGGTGCTTAGGAAAATATTTGGGGCTAAGCGGGATGAAGTTACAGGAGAATGGAGAAAGTTACACAACACAGAACTGCACGCATTGTACTCTTCACCTGACATAATTAGGAACATTAAATCCAGACGTTTGAGATGGGCAGGGCATGTAGCACGTATGGGCGAATCCAGAAATGCATATAGAGTGTTAGTTGGGAGGCCGGAGGGAAAAATACCTTTAGGGAGGCCGAGACGTAGATGGGAGAATAATATTAAAATGGATTTGAGGGAGGTGGGATATGATGATAGAGACTGGATTAATCTTGCACTGGATAGGGACCGATGGCGGGCTTATGTGAGGGCGGCAATGAACCTTCGGGTTCGTTAAAAGCCATTTGTGAGTAAGTAAGTAACAGAATTTATCTGTAATATTGACACTTAATATTTTAGGAGAGAAATTCGCTCCGGCGCCGGGGATCGAACCCGGGTCCCTGGTTCTACGTACCAAGCGCTCTGACCACTGAGCTACGCCGAATTCAATCCACAGCACCGGATTAAGTTTTAAATTATTTTTCTTCTTTTTTTTTGTTATAGTTTGTAAATCAAATGGAGTAATTATTTGAACCCAGTGTGCTGAGATCGAATTAAGTCATTACCAACTAGGGGCCTTCTTTCTTAAAACGAAGCGACGCTCGATGTCCTGATCTTGCTTTGAAATGCAAATGTGGAGAACGTATATTATGTGGTTGACCTGAGAGATAGCCCCTTCTCGCACCGAGTCTTCACAATAATACAGGCCGAGAGCTACAAATCCCCGGCCCCCATCTAATTAACTTGCCTTGTCCACGTTCATCCCAAGTATCGGCGCATTTTCACGGCGATGCTCTTGCTCTTAAAGAGCCTGGCTCGAAAGAAGCTCCTTCCAAATAATAACCGGGTAAATGTCCATGTACCTCACGGAGTGCATTACTCCCTCAAGATCACTAGATCTTCTTTTATTATTTATTTAGCTATACAGTACGTAGAGTAGACATAATTTTTGCTTTCATCTTTCTGCTTGATGTCTTATTATCTTTCTTTTTTCCACCCTCCACATCAATCATTTACTAATTTTCTTTTTCTTCCTCCGTCCCCTTTAATATCCCTTCTTTGCTGCACGCTCATATGTTCATATATTACTTAGCTTGCTTTAATTTTTCGCTATACCTGTATATTCTTTTATCTTTTCCGCACCTATTCCTTTCCTTCTGGTTTTTGTTCGTTACTCTTTACTCGCTTTCCTCCGTCGTTTATCACTCCCAACCCGTCGCTTCTATTTCTTGTCCTTCACTTCTCTCTCTCTCTCACTCTCTCTCCCCCCTTCTCCTCTATTTATTTCGCTTCTCATCCTTTCTCTCGTTTCGTTTTTCCTTTTCTCTCCTTTCGTTTCTTAACCTCTATCTTTTTCACTTTCGTTTTCTTTGTTTCTCTCTCTCCTTTTGTTTTTCAACCTCTCTCTTTTCACACCATTCTCCTTCGTTTTCTTTCTCCCTCTTCTATCATTTCTCGCTCTCCTTTCATTTCTCCCACTCTCCCCTTTCGTTTCTACTCCTCTCTCCCTTCGTTCTTCCCTCTCTCTCCCTTCGTTCTTCCCTTTCTCCCCCTTGGTTTGTCCTTCTCTCCCCTTCGTTTCTTTCTCTCCCCCTTCGTTTCTTTCTCTCCCCCTTCGTTTCATCCTCTCCCCCTTCGTTTCTTTCTCTCCCCCTTAGTTTCTTCCTATCCCCTTCGTTTCTCCTTCTCTCCCCCTTAGTTTCTCCTTCTCTCCCCCTTAGTTTCTCCTTCTCTCCCCCTTAGTTTCTCCTTCTCTCACCCTTAGTTTCTCCTTCTCTCACCCTTAGTTTCTCCTTCTCTCTCCTTAGTTTCTCCTTCTCTCTCCTTCGTTTCTCCTTCTCTCTCCTTCGTTTCTCCTTCTCTACCACTTCGTTTCTCCTTCTCTCCCTCTTCGTTTCTCCTCCTCTCCCCCTTCATTTCTCCTTCTCTCCCCCTTCGTTTCTCCTTCTCTCCCCCTTCGTTTCTCCTTTTCTCCCCCTTCTTTTCTCCTCTCCCCCTTCGTTTCTGCTCCTCTCCCCCTTCGTTTCTCCTTCTCTCCCAATTCGTTTCTCCTTCTCTCCCCCTTCGTTTCTTCCTCTCTCTCTTCGTTTCTCCTTCTCTCCCCCTTCGTTTCTCCCTCTCTCCATTGGTTTCTCCTTCTCTCTCCCTTCGTTTCTCCTTCTCTCCCCCTTCGTTTCTTCCTATCTCCCTTCGTTTCTCCTCTCTCCCTTCGTTTCTCCTCTGCTCCTTCGTTTCTTCCTATCTCCCTTCGTTTCTCCTTCTCTCCCCCTTCGTTTCTTCCTATCTCCCTTCGTTTCTCCTCTCTCCCTTCGTTTCTCCTTCTCTGCTCCTTCGTTTCTTCCTATCTCCCTTCGTTTCTCCTTCTCTCCCCTTCGTTTCTCCCACCATCTTCGTTTTGTTTCTCTCTCTTCCTTCGTTTTTCTCTCTCTGACCCTTCGTTCCTTCCTCTTTCCTTCCTCTCTCTCTCTCCCCTTTCGTTTCTCACCTACTCTTTTTCACCGTCCATGTCTCTTCGTTACTCCCTCTCTCTCTTTTCGTTCCTTATTATCTCCCTTAGCTTCTCACCATCTCTCTTCGCTTCTCGCCACCTCCCTTCGTTTCTCACATTCTCCCTTCGTTTCTTCTCTCCCTTCCCTTCTCACCGTCTTCCTCTGTTTTCGCTTCCCACCCTCTATCTCACACGATTCGTTTCTCACCCTCTTTGTCTCCCGTCGTTACTTTCTCTTTTCCATCGTTTCTCAACCTTTTTCTCCTTTCATCTTTTCCTCTCTCTCCCTGCCACTTTCTTTTCAGTCGTTTCTCTCTTTTCCTCTCAACCGGTTTTCTCCAGTTATGTCTTTTGCTTCCCTATTCGCCTCTTTACTGTTAGTCATGGCATCACATTTCTCCATGTCAACTTTGTCCGGCTACAGTCCTCCACTTGCCTCACACCACACTGCATAGTGCTCGGACCCTATCCAAGGTATCGCATCGCAGTCTGCAACATCGCGCTGCGTGCGGCAGGTGTCGCCACCTGATCGGGGCTCCACTATTGCTCAATCAGTCCGGCGCGGCGGGGCACGCGACAGTTTCAGTAGAAGTGTTTGTTTGTTTCCGTGCCGTGGTCCTGCGTGCGCATTCTAGCTCGCAGCGGTCACGAATTCGTACCTCGCGATGTTGATTCAGATCCAGTAGGTCGCCTAGCTTTACCGTGATTTCTATGACAGCTTCAATTCAGCTGCTTGCTGGGTAGCTTGCAAATTACTGTATTATTAGCTATTGGATCCGACATCCAGGATTCTAACCTGATTGCGACCGAAAATTTCTTCGCGTCACTTCCTCCGGGAGGACGTAAAAATTTCTGCCTTCAGCAAAATTCTACTACTACCACCACCACCACCTACTCTAATTCTGTTCATGATATTGTGTAATTGTCTTCATCCTCTCCAATTTCCTTTGTTGTCTTTTTTAATTCCCATTTTCTCTAATTCCTCCTCCTCCTTCTTCAATTCCCTTTTTATTCTTCTTCTCTAATTTCCTTCTTCTTTATTGCCCTTCTACTTCTCTAATTCCCTTCTGCTTCTCTAATTTTGTTGTTCTCTAATTTTCTTCTCCTTTTCCAATTCTCTTCTTCTCCTCTAATTTTGTTGTTCTCTAATTTTCTTCTCCTTTTCCAATTCTCTTCTTCTTCTCCTCTAATTTTTTTGTTCTCTAATTTTCTTCTCCTCTTCTAATTTTCGTCTTCTCTAATTTCCTTCTTCTTCTTCTTCTTCTTCTTCTTCTTCTTCTTCTCCTTCTTCTTCTTCTTCTTCTTCTTCTTCTTCTTCTTCTTCTTCTTCTCTAATTCCCTCCTCCTCCTCCTCCTTCTTCTTCTTCTTCTTCTTCTTCTTCTCTAATTCCCTCCTCCTCCTCCTCCTCCTTCTTCTTCTTCTTCTTCTTCTTCTTCTTCTCTAATTTCCTCCTCCTCCTCCTCCTCCTCCTTCTTCTTCTTCTTCTTCTTCTCTAATTCCCTCCTTCTTCTTCTTCTTCTTCTTCTTCTCTAATTCCCTCCTTCTTCTTCTTCTTCTTCTTCTTCTTCTCTAATTCCCTCCTTCTTCTCCTTCTTCTTCTTCTTCTTCTTCTCTAATTCCCTCCTTCTTCTCCTTCTTCTTCTTCTCTAATTCCCTCCTTCTTCTCCTTCTTCTTCTTCTCTAATTCCCTCCTTCTTCTCCTTCTTCTTCTTCTTCTCTAATTCCCTCCTCCTTCTCCTTCTTCTTCTTCTTCTCTAATTCCCTCCTTCTTCTCCTTCTTCTTCTTCTTCTTCTTCTTCTCTAATTCCCTCCTTCTTCTCCTTCTTCTTCTTCTTCTTCTTCTTCTTCTCTAATTCCCTCCTCCTCCTTCTTCTTCTTCTTCTTCTCTAATTCCCTCCTCCTCCTTCTTCTTCTTCTTCTTCTCTAATTCCCTCCTTCTTCTCCTTCTTCTTCTTCTTCTTCTTCTTCTCTAATTCCCTTCTTCTTCTTCTTCTTCTTCTCTAATTCCCTCCTCCTCCTTCTTCTTCTTCTTCTTCTTCTCTAATTCCCTCCTTCTTCTTCTTCTTCTTCTCCTTCTTCTTCTTCTTCTCTAATTCCCTCCCTTCTTCTTCTTCTTCTTCTTCTCTAATTCCCTCCTCCTCCTCCTTCTTCTTCTTCTTCTTCTTCTTCTTCTTCTCTAATTCCCTCCCTTCTTCTTCTTCTTCTTCTTCTTCTCTAATTCCCTCCCTTCTTCTTCTTCTTCTTCTTCTCTAATTCCCTCCTCCTCCTCCTTCTTCTTCTTCTTCTTCTTCTTCTTCTCTAATTCCCTCCTCCTCCTTCTTCTCCTCCTCTAATTCCCTCCTCCTCCTTCTTCTCCTCCTCTCATTCCCTCCTCCTCCTCCTTCTTCTCCTCCTCTCATTCCCTCCTCCTCCTCCTTCTTCTCCTCCTCCTCTAATTCCCTTCTTCTTCTTCTTCTTCTTCTTCTTCTTCTTCTCTAATTCCCTCCATCATCTTCTCATATAACATTTGTACAAGTTTTTAATTCACTTTATAATTATATTTCTCGACTTCTCATTAGCTTACTAATTCCCGCAATATTATTCTAGCATGCCGTTCATGTTCTCTCGTTTTCTTTTCGTATCTCAGCGCGTTCCTTTTTTTATTTCCCTTTTCCTTTTCTTTCTTCTGTCTTCAACCCTTTTTATTTTCTTTCTTTCATACTCTCTCCTCCATCACTCTTTTTTACTTTTCTATATTTACTTCTTCGCCGCCCATCTCTGTTCCCCCTTACCCGTCGATATCAGATATGAGTGAAATCTAGTTCTGAGACGGGTGACATATTGAAAATTACTCTCCACCTCGCTGCTACTGCAAGCGTGCATTTCCATCAGTCAGAGTCCCGCCCGCATCACAATACTTTCTGTATCGCATATTTGAAAGTAAAATGAGGTGGCAGTAACACCATCTCTCAATCAAATTTGGCATTCTGTATCAAAAGCACGTCGGTTCGGTTCGCAGAGCGGCGAAGTTGCTCGCTGTGCAATTAAGTGGCTGCGCGTTGCCGGGCGACTGCAAAACAATTGAAGCTCTTCAAACCGCAATTGATCCAGCGGCTGGTATAAACATGCTGCATATTTTACGACCTTGTCCGTTTATTATTTACGTAAAGGTAAATGTATGGCGCAAGGGTTGGCCTCCCTTTTTTGTGCCCGGTGTGTTAAGAGTAGTTTGTATGAATCAATGAATGCATTTTGTTTGTTGTTACAAGTTGCCATGGTTATATTCTGGGTGACCACCAACTGCACCCTGTACAATCAATCGAATTTCTGTTCCCCTAGAATCATTTCCCTGCAAAAGGAGCGCCGTGGTATAGGGTGTTAAGGAATTTGAGCTCCTCTTTCACTTTTTCAGAGTTATAGTGGTGTTGAATTTTAGTCAGGGTTGGAAGTTACCCGATTAGGGAAAACACGGAAATTTTACTTGTAAGTAAAGCGATCGGTTTGGAAGTAAATCCCGAAAAGACAAACTATATGATTATATCTCGTGACCAGAATATTGTACAAAATGGAAATATAAAAATTGGAGATTTATCCTTCGAAGAGGTGGAAAAATTCAAATATCTTGGAGCAACAGTAACAAATATAAATGACACTCGGGAGGAAATTAAACGCAGAATAAATATGGGAAATGCGTGTTATTATTCGGTTGAGAAGCTCTTATCATCCAGTCTGCTGTCCAAAAATCTGAAAGTTAGAATTTATAAAACAGTTATATTACCTGTTGTTCTGTATGGTTGTGATACTTGGACTCTCACTCTGAGAGAGGAACATAGGTTAAGGGTGTTTGAGAATAAGGTGCTTAGGAAAATATTTGGGGCTAAGCGGGATGAAGTTACAGGAGAATGGAGAAAGTTACACAACACAGAACTGCACGCATTGTATTCTTCACCTGACATAATTAGGAACATTAAATCCAGACGTTTGAGATGGGCAGGGCATGTAGCACGTATGAGCCAATCCAGAAATGCATATAGAGTGTTAGTTGGGAGACCGGAGGGAAAAAGACCTTTAGGGAGGCAGAGACGTAGATGGGAGGATAGTATTAAAATGGATTTGAGGGAGGTGGGGTATGATGATAGAGACTGGATTAATCTTGCACAGGATAGGGACCGATGGCGGGCTTATGTGAGGGCGGCAATGAATCTTCGGGTTCCTTAAAAGCCATTTGTAAGTAAGTTGGAAGTTACCATGAACCAGTGATTCCCAAAGTGGGGGTCGCGACCCCTAGGTAAGTCGTGTAAGGAGCTGAGATGATTTACAAAATAAGACAAAAAATTAGGCTAATTATCACTGTCTAAAAGCGGATTCAATATACCTGGTTATACAAAAGTAAGTTACATTTTGACGTCGCCATAACATTTTTAAGAATTAAGATATACTCATAAAGATATGGGGTTTATTGATTCATTTTAAATGTTGGATATGTCCGCCATTTTGTTATTCAACAAGCAATAATCTTTTTTTCTGTTGGTGAACAGCATTTACTAATAAATCCGGTGAAATATCTTCAATTTGTTTAGAAATTGCATATTTTAGTTCGTCGGTACTCGTAGGATTTTCCTTAAAAAGAACTCTGTTTTAAATAACCCCACAGCCAAAAATCTGCTGGATTGAAATCAGGGGAACGCGCTGGCCAGGTGTTAGGAAAATGTCTGCTTATTATCCGATCACCAAACGTGTTACGCAACAATCGCTTAACTGGCGTATAAAAATGGGGCGGTAAAGTCAAAACCATTTTTAAGACACAGTTAATGATAGTGATTTAAAAATTCAATAAGAAGTAAATTTACTTTTGACACATTATAAACAAAACCTTTTACCATGACAACCAAAACAAATGTGTGTATTAAATGAACAAATCCCATTGTTCGATACATACAAATGTGTTACTGTTTTGAGTATACGTGGATTTTTAAAAATGTTATATCTATTTCAAAATGTAACTTCCTTTCGAATAACCCTATACATTTCTGACAGTCGTAATTGTTTGAGTTTATTCCGAAAAAAAAAGAATTCAAGAAGATGTTATTTAAAATTGAGAAAATTTAATTACATATTCACAAAACCAAACTCAGCATTTGACTATCAAAATTAATTAAGTTTTCTTTTAGTTATTTAAAACCCTAGAATAAATAAAATTTATTTTTGTCAAGTAATGTTGACCAGCAATCAAGTTTCTTTATAAATCCGTTGATATTATCCCTTATTATTGTTGTTATATTTATTGTTATTATAATGAGGATAATTATTGTTATTATTATAACTATTATTGTTTTTCACAATTATTACGAGAATTATTACTATTATTATTGTTATTATTATAGGTCTTATTGTTATCATTATTATTATTTTATAAGTATTATCATCATTATGAGTGTTATTATCATTATTATATAACTGTTATCATAATATAAGTGTTATTGTTTTTACAATAAGTGTTGTTGTTTTTACAATAAATGTTTTTGCAATAAATGTCGTTGTTTTTACAATAAGTGTTAGTGTAATTATTTTTGTTATTGTTAGTTATTGTAATAATAATAATATAATAATAACAATAATGTACATTATTATAAGTGTTATTGTTATTATAAGTGTTATTGTTATTATACGTGTTATTTTCCTTATAAGTGTTATTGTAATAATAATGATCATTATTGTTAATGTTGTTGTTATTATTATTATTATTATTATTATTATTATTATTATTATTATTATTATTATTATTATTAAAAGAAGGCTTATGTTATAGCTACAGTTGTTTGATAATTTGATAGACATTGTTATTTCCAGAGAAGTCACTTCTACAACATTAATATAAATAATTTAAGTGTAGACGAACTATTAAATTAATTATATTAATGTTGTGCAGTTATTTGAGTGTTGAAGGTACCACTAGAAATCCAGACCACACTAGGACGAAGCGTGATTGGCTTGGGGTAGTCTAGCTACAGTGCTGTTTGCCTGCGCTCGTCTTGCAGAAGGAAGATGACTGTCACAAGTCTTTCTCTTCCACATCACGTACTTTCCCAGGATGGGGCCCGGGCCAGGGTGTGGTTATCCCCGGGGATAAGTCGGTCAGAGCTGGGACGTGTGATTCTTTTCTAACGTTTCACGCCCTCCTATACGGCTCCCAAGTGGAGTACAACTTCTTCGACACTATTCCACAGTTTCCTTGTGTTACAGGCGTTCGGGATTCGCGAAAAAGTTTGCAGTAAAATTTATGCAAATGATCATCGATTTCGATGATTCTGTTTCAGACGCAGGTTTAATGTAAAATGAAGTGCAATAAAGCCAAAATTTTGTGGCGGTTAGATGGTGCAGAATTATGGAAACTTTTGCAATACTTACTTACTTACTTACTTACTTACTTACTGACTTTTAAGGAATCCGGAGGTTCATTGCCGCCCTCACATAAGCCCGCCATTGGTCCCTAACCTGAGCAAGATTAATCCATTCTCATCATATCCCACCTCCCTCAAATACATTTTAATATTATCTTCCCATCTACGTCTCGGCCTCTCCAAAGGTCTTTTTCCCTCCGGCCTCCCAACTAACACTCTATATGCATTTCTGGATTCGCCCATACGTGCTACATGCCCTGTCCATCTCAAACGTCTGGATTTAATGTTCCTAATTATGTCAGGTGAAGAATACAATGCGTGCAGTTCTGTGTTGTGTAACTTTCTCCATTCTCCTGTAACTTCATCCCGCTTAGCCCCAAAACTTTTGCAATATAGGCTACGTATTATAGGAGGAAACAGAAGTGCCAACTATTACTTATTTTCCCTTCATTAGAACGGTTTTCCTCGTACGATTATGATATTACGGCCAAAAGGAAAAATTATTACGGAAGAGTAAAATTATCACGACAAATATCCTATATACAGGGTGTAACAAAAGGTTGCGTCAAAACTTTAGAAAAATATTCCTGCGAAAAACTTTTTTTTCTTTTTGCACAAAATGAATTTTCTTTATCTGATTGATTTTCATTAAGTTAACAATAGCCGATAAGGCAATAACTAAAAAATTTGAGTGACTGTTTTTCTTTAAGGCCAATATTATGAAAATTTCCCATTATATACCTAGTGTTTTGTTTTTCGTGGGATTCTGTACTATGATAAGGTTTGCAGATCTTCAGCTTTTACTGCATATAGGCCTACAGGGTGTCTCAAGATCTTTTGCACACGGCAGTATCTGAGCACCGCAACGCTAGCGCAAAACACACACAACTGAATATATGGTCACTTGATATTTAATTCGTGTATTCGCAGAGTGAATATGCAGACATGCTTTTTGTTTATGGATGGCAATGTGTTGGTTGCTGTTGAGGAATGCAGGCGTTTTCCCAGTCGAAGGTTTCCGTCTAGCTGTGTGTTTTCTCGTGTTTACCGGAAGTTATCTGAAACTCTGTAGCTACGAAGTGTTTCATTGAGTTCGGAGAAAGAACCGGTAAGGGTACCTGTTACGAATCTACAATTCGTGGAATTCATAAGGATGGTAACCTTAGTAATTTGTCTTGTGTAATTATTTTATTTTCTTATTGAGGTTGTGCTTAATTATGAAATAAACTTATTGGAATAAGACAAGAAGCAGTATTTTCAATAACGTATCATATTACAGTGTTCTAAAACGTAGAAATATGTACGTCTATAATGCCTCTCTACATTTAAAAGATCTCCCGTCACTAACTTACATTTCGGACTTGGGTAGATGAG
Source organism: Periplaneta americana (assembly GCF_040183065.1). Lineage (NCBI taxonomy): Eukaryota > Metazoa > Arthropoda > Insecta > Blattodea > Blattidae > Periplaneta > Periplaneta americana. The sequence goes on along the minus strand of NC_091117.1, from coordinate 17,002,145 downwards.
TTTAAATCGAAGTCTATTAACCCCAACTGCATTACACTGAACTATTTTGTATTACTTCTGAGACACTTTGTATATGTGCACATTTTGGATGTTTATGGATATTTACATATTAAGAAAATATTTCATATATACTTTAATTTTGTTCTAGCGAAAACTGTTTTCTACTTTTCTGGACTTAAAGAGTTAGGTACAACTTACAGCAGTAACATTTTGGAAATATTCAACATTTTTTCCTCCATTACTGTATCTTGTACAATAGTGAAAATTAGTATGTGTAAAACATTGTCCTTCTGCTATATGAAAAAAAAAAAAAAAAAAATCAGTTCACTGTGCAGTGATGAAGCGTTTCCCACAGAACTCAAAAACTATCCAACATTCTGTGATGAAATTTTTTGTGTGTACACGAAGTGAAGATTTTATATTGAACATATTTATAATTTAGCCTATGATGCGGGAATTGTCGGACACCCTGTAGCTATTTACATTGTATACATTGGAAAAGTGTGTAATTGCATGATAAGCCCCATTATAGAAAATTTAGCACCATATTTATTTTACACCTCGTGAAGTGGATTAATCGTGTCTTTGTAGAAAGAGACAAGGTTTCGTGAGTAGGCATTTGGAATTACAATATCGTTATTGGGTTATTGAAAATATGTATTCACTCCACTTATCTGCATCGATGTCAATCTAAAATGAAGGTGTAATTGAAGTGACTGGTCCGTTTAAGAGTGCCACGGTCGATACTTGTCAGTCGGTATGACAGGATAATGACCACCAACTTAACGCGCCAAGTAAAAACCATCGATTTGACAGTGCTGCGCTTCTCGCCGCTCAATTAAGCAGATCGATGGGCTCACAACGATAAAAAGTATCACTCTTCATTGCCTGCGTGCTTTTGTCCAGGTGTACTGCTGTAAATCTCTTAACAAGACACCAGAGCAGCACCTGTGGCCATAACAGATGTTTCGTCGTGAAATGATTCTCATACGAGGATGCCTAGAGCGTGAATTTTTACAGGCTGGGATGTCTACTGTCTTCCTCCGACGAGTTTAGTGCTGGGACCTGAGGTATTCTTGCCATCGGTGCGGGGGGGTTGCAGGTAGATTCTTTTGTTGCTACAGCCAAGCCGAGCCGAGCGGAGTGGGAAGTATTAATCGTCCAAAAATATGCAGTCTTCAGTTTGTAGTAGTGTGTGAATATTTCATATACATATTGTTTACCTAGGCCCATATGGTTTTGTTATTAATATATTAAATACGAGGCGCATCCAGAAAGTAAGTTTCCCGATTTTTTTCCCTTGAAAGTAAACGTAATTAGCCGTGTCAATTGCGCATGCGTAACAGATCTATGACGTATCAATCATATGCCAGCCGGACAGATCCCGCCTGGTGCCAGTAGCGTGGCAGCAGTGGTCCGAAATGGAAGCTCTTATTCCTTCTCCCGCCGCCTGCGAGGTTCGGTCGGTGATAAAGTTCTTTAATGCACAAACCATTGCGCCGATTGAAATTCATCGGCAGCTCTGTCAGGTCTATTGGCCAAACATCTCTCTCTCTCTCCCCCTCTCTCTCTCCTTAAGAAATTCCTGTCCTCCGGTGGGCGTTTTGGCAACGACGAAAAACTGAAGACGTCTGTCACACGCTACTTTCATTCACTGGCGGCAGAGTTTTACGACAGAGGGATACAAAAGTTGATCCCACGATACGACACATGTCTCAGTTCTGATGGTGGCTATGTTGAAAAATAGCTGAAACATTGCTGTACCTGTTGCCAATAAATGTTTTCCTGAAAGTGTGTGTTCTTAAAAAAAAAAAAAAAAAAAAAAAAAAAAATAGGGAAACTTGCTTTCTGGATGCGCCTCGTATATTGTTGAAATTTTTGCTCAAACATCTCCCCGATGTTAACTATGTTAATATTATATGAATTACTCATATTAACTATTTCACCCTTACGAGTCATTTTTAAGGAAACATGCTGTGGAAAAGTTTTTTGTCTTATTCTATTGAAATTTTAGAATATGTGCGATTGGTATCGTGAAAAACAGATTCCTATAATATCATGCGAAAATCATTTGTTGGTGATATCTTAATCACTAAATTTTACAGTATGATTCTTCTTTTTATTTATATTATTGTAGATGTATTA